>NW_026292132.1:0-24237 GCF_023091745.1 Budorcas taxicolor | reverse complement strand
AAGCCAAAAATCAGCATCCTCCCTTCTAGACCTAACCTGACTAGAAACCATTATACCAAAAACCATCTCACTAACCCAAATAAAAACATCTATCATAATCACAAACCAAAAAGGCTTAATTAAATTATATTTCCTTTCCTTCCTAATTACGATTTTCACTAGCACAATTCTACTTAATTTCCACGAGTAATCTCTATAATCACCACTACACCAATTAATAAAGATCAACCAGTAACAATAACTAATCAAGTACCATAGCTGTACAAAGCAGCAATCCCCATGGCCTCCTCACTAAAAAACCCAGAATCCCCTGTATCATAAATTACCCAATCCCCCATACCATTAAACTTAAACACAATCTCCACCTCCTTATCCTTCAACACATAGTAAATTATAAAAAACTCCATCAACAAACCAGTAATAAACGTTCCTAAAACAACCTTATTAGAAACCCAAACCTCAGGATACTGCTCAGTAGCCATAGCTGTCGTATAACCAAAAACCACCATTATACCCCCTAAATAAACTAAAAAAACCATTAAACCTAAAAAAGAACCACCATAATTTAACACAATACCACACCCAACCCCACCACTCACAATCAATCCCAACCCCCCATAAATAGGCGAAGGTTTTGAAGAAAACCCTACAAAGCCCATCACAAAAATTACACTTAAAATAAATACAATGTACATAATCATTATTCCTGCATGGAATCTAACCATGACTAATGATATGAAAAACCATCGTTGTTATTCAACTACAAGAACACTAATGATCAACATCCGAAAAACTCACCCACTAATAAAAATCGTAAACAACGCACTCATTGACCTCCCAACTCCATCAAACATCTCATCATGATGAAACTTTGGATCCCTCCTAGGCACTTGCTTAGCTCTACAAATCTTAACAGGCCTATTCCTAGCAATACACTACACATCCGATACAACAATAGCATTCTCCTCTGTAACCCACATTTGTCGAGACGTAAACTATGGCTGAATCATCCGATATATGCACGCAAACGGAGCATCAATATTTTTTATCTGCCTATTTATGCATGTAGGACGAGGCCTATATTACGGATCATATACCTTCTTAGAAACATGAAACATCGGAGTAATTCTCCTATTTACAACAATAGCCACAGCATTCATAGGCTATGTCCTACCATGAGGACAGATATCATTCTGAGGAGCAACAGTCATTACCAACCTCCTCTCGGCAATCCCATACATTGGCACCAACCTAGTTGAATGAATCTGAGGGGGATTTTCAGTAGACAAAGCCACCCTCACCCGATTCTTCGCTTTCCACTTCATCCTCCCATTTATCATTGTAGCTCTCACCATAATCCACTTAATTTTCCTCCACGAAACAGGATCCAACAACCCCACAGGAATTCCATCAGACACAGACAAAATTCCATTTCACCCTTATTACACCATCAAGGACATCCTAGGCATCATACTATTAATCCTCATCCTCATATCACTAGTACTATTCACTCCCGACCTACTCGGAGACCCGGATAATTATACTCCAGCAAACCCACTCAGTACACCCTCCCACATTAAGCCAGAATGGTATTTCCTATTTGCATACGCAATCCTACGATCAATCCCCAATAAACTGGGAGGAGTCCTAGCCTTAGTCCTTTCCATCTTGATCTTAACACTCGTACCCTTCCTCCACACATCCAAACAACGAAGCATAATGTTCCGACCAATCAGCCAATGCATATTCTGACTTTTAATAGCAGACCTATTAACACTTACATGAATCGGAGGACAACCGGTTGAACACCCCTACATCACCATCGGACAATTAGCATCCATCATATATTTCCTCATCATCCTGGCAATAATACCACTAGCCAGCACCATCGAAAACAATCTCCTGAAATGAAGACAAGTCTTTGTAGTAAAATTAATACGCTGGTCTTGTAAACCAGAAAAGGAGAACAATTAACCTCCCTAAGACTCAAGGAAGAAGCGATAGCCTCACCATCAACACCCAAAGCTGAAGTTCTACTTAAACTATTCCCTGAACCACTATTAATTGCGTCTATTGATATACCCCCAAAAACACTAAGAACCTCCCCAGTATTAAATCCGCTAAAATTTTTAAACATACGACACAAATCTCCCACTCTATAAGCTTGCACGTGTAACAACATGCTTAATAACTCACCTCAATAGACACATGTACGAGTACTACACACAGACACACCATGTCATTTGCCCAAACATACCCACTAACACTCATACAATGTAAACATGATATGCGTCTAGCACACCACATGATCCATCCTATATGTATGAATATATACACTGAAGTAATATAATAAAAACATACATAAATGCAGTATACTACATGACCTACTTTGTGTGCAGTATGTACATTATAATTAATGTAATAAAGACATACTATGTATATATTACATTACATGATCTACCCCATGCATATAAGCATGTACATCATAATTAATGTAATAAAGATATAATATGTATATAGTACATTAAATGATTTTCCCCTTGCATATAAGCAAGTACAATAAAAATTATCTATAGTACATAGGACATTTCCTGCTTAGATCGTACATAGCGCATAAAGTCAAATCTATCCTCGTCACCATGCGTATCCCGTCCACTAGATCACGAGCTTACCGACCATGCCGCGTGAAACCAGCAACCCGCTTGGCAGGGATTTCTCTTCTCGCTCCGGGCCCATTAATCGTGGGGGTAGCTATTTAATGAACTTTATCAGACATCTGGTTCTTTCTTCAGGGCCATCTCATCTAAAACCGCCCATTCTTTCCTCTTAAATAAGACATCTCGATGGACTAATTACTAATCAGCCCATGCTCACACATAACTGTGCTGTCATACATTTGGTATTTTTTAATTTTCGGGGATGCTTGGACTCAGCTATGGCCGTCAAAGGCCCCGACCCGGAGCATAAATTGTAGCTGGACTTAACTGCATCTTGAGCATCCCCATAATGGTAGGCATGGGCATTTCAGTCAATGGTTACAGGACATACCTATTATATTTCCCCCCCCCCCCTCTTAAATATTAACCACCATTTTTAACATACTTCCCCCTAAGTATCAATATAAATTTATCTCACCCCCAATACTCAAATTCACACTCCAAACAAGATAGACATATAGGTGCCTGGGTCTGCTTACATACTACATGGTTAATGTAGCTTAAATTTAAAGCAAGGCACTGAAAATGCCTAGATGAGTATACCAACTCCATAAACACATAGGTTTGGTCCTGGCCTTCCTGTTAACTTTCAATAGACTTACACATGCAAGCATCCGCACCCCGGTGAGTAGCGCCCTCCGAATCAGCAGGACTAAGAGGAGCAGGTATCAAGCACACACCCTGTAGCTCATAACGCCTTGCTTAACCACACCCCCACGGGAAACAGCAGTGACAAAATTTAAGCCATGAACGAAAGTTCGACTAAGCCATATTAACTAGGGTTGGTAAATCTCGTGCCAGCCACCGCGGTCATACGACTAACCCAAGCTAACAGGAACACGGCGTAAAACGTGTTAAAGTACTACACCAAATAGAGTTAAATCCTAATTAAGCTGTAAAAAGCCATAATTATAACAAAAATAAGTGACGAAAGTAACTCTACGACAACTGACACACTATAGCTAAGACCCAAACTGGGATTAGATACCCCACTATGCTTAGCCCTAAACATAAATAATTGCAAAAACAAGATTATTCGCCAGAGTACTACCGGCAACGGCCCAAAACTCAAAGGACTTGGCGGTGCTTTACACCCTTCTAGAGGAGCCTGTTCTATAATCGATAAACCCCGATAAACCTCACCAATCCTTGCTAATACAGTCTGTATACCGCCATCTTCAGCAAACCCTGAAAAGGAACAAAAGTAAGCTCAATCATAACACATAAAAACGTTAGGTCAAGGTGTAACCTATGGAATGGGAAGAAATGGGCTACATTTTCTATCCAAGAAAACTTAATACGAAAGCCATTATGAAACTAACAGCCAAAGGAGGATTTAGTAGTAAACTAAGAATAGAGTGCTTAGTTGAACCAGGCCATGAAGCACGCACACACCGCCCGTCACCCTCCTCAAGTAAATATATGCACCCAAACCTATTTACATGCACCAATTACACGAGAGGAGGTAAGTCGTAACAAGGTAAGCATACTGGAAAGTGTGCTTGGACAAACCAAGACATAGCTTAATTAAAGCATCTAGTTTACACCTAGAAGATTTCGTGTACTGTGAATGTTTTGAACTATGCCTAGCCCAAACCCCCACTCTTCAATCCAATAACCAAAACATACTAAAACAAAACATTTACCCCTATTAAAGTATAGGAGATAGAAATTCTAAACATGGCGCTATAGAGAAAGTACCGTAAGGGAACGATGAAAGAAAATAATCAAAGTACAAAAAAAGCAAAGATTAACCCTTGTACCTTTTGCATAATGAATTAACGAGCAAAAAACTTAACAAAACGAATTTCAGCTAAGTAACCCGAAACCAGACGAGCTACCTATAGACAGTTTATTAGAACCAACTCATCTATGTGGCAAAATAGTGAGAAGATCTATAAGTAGAGGTGACATGCCTAACGAGCCTGGTGATAGCTGGTTGTCCAGAAAATGAATCTTAGTTCAGCTTTAAAGATACCAAAAAATATAAACAAATCTCACTGTATCTTTAAAAGTTAGTCTAAAAAGGTACAGCCTTTTAGAAATGGGTACAACCTTCACTAGAGAGTAAGATCTTACAACACCATAGTAGGCCTAAAAGCAGCCATCTATTAAGAAAGCGTTAAAGCTCAACAATAAAAACAATACTAATCCCAACAACAATATAACCAACTCCTAGACCTAGTACTGGACTATTCTATTACTAAATAGAAGCAATAATGTTAATATGAGTAACAAGAAATATTTTCTCCTTGCACAAGTTTAAGTCAGTATCTGATAATACTCTGACTGTTAACAGTAAATAAAAATAACCCAACAATAAATAATTTATTAATTATACTGTTAATCCAACACAGGAGTGCACCCAGGAAAGATTAAAAGAAGTAAAAGGAACTCGGCAAACACAAATCCCGCCTGTTTACCAAAAACATCACCTCCAGCATCCCCAGTATTGGAGGCACTGCCTGCCCAGTGACTAGACGTTAAACGGCCGCGGTATCCTGACCGTGCAAAGGTAGCATAATCATTTGTTCTCTAAATAAGGACTTGTATGAACGGCCACACGAGGGTTTTACTGTCTCTTACTTCCAATCAGTGAAATTGACCTTCCCGTGAAGAGGCGGGAATAAACCAACAAGACGAGAAGACCCTATGGAGCTTTAACTAACTAGTCCAAAGAAAATAAACTTAACCATTAAGGGATAACAACACTCTTTATGGACTAGCAGTTTTGGTTGGGGTGACCTCGGAGAACAAAAAATCCTCCGAACGATTTTAAAGACTAGACCCACAAGTCAAATCAAACTATCGTTTATTGATCCAAAGACTTGATCAACGGAACAAGTTACCCTAGGGATAACAGCGCAATCCTATTCAAGAGTCCATATCGACAATAGGGTTTACGACCTCGATGTTGGATCAGGACACCCCGATGGTGCAACCGCTATCAAAGGTTCGTTTGTTCAACGATTAAAGTCCTACGTGATCTGAGTTCAGACCGGAGTAATCCAGGTCGGTTTCTATCTGTTATGTATTTCTCCCAGTACGAAAGGACAAGAGAAATAAGGCCAACTTCAACAAAGCGCCTTAAATCAATCAATGACTTTATCTCAATTGACCTCACAAACAATACCTGCCCTAGAAAAGGGCCCAGTTAAGGTGGCAGAGCCCGGTAATTGCGTAAAACTTAAACCTTTATACTCAGAGATTCAAATCCTCTCCTTAACAAAATGTTTATACTCAACATCTTAACACTTATTATCCCCATTCTTCTAGCCGTAGCTTTTCTTACACTAGTTGAACGAAAAATCCTAGGCTACATACAACTCCGAAAAGGCCCAAATATTGTAGGACCATATGGCTTACTCCAACCCATCGCCGATGCAATCAAACTTTTCATTAAAGAACCCCTACGACCTGCCACATCCTCAATCTCAATATTTATTCTAGCCCCCATCCTAGCCCTAACCCTAGCCTTAACTATATGAATCCCCCTACCCATACCCTATCCCCTCATCAATATAAACTTAGGAATCCTTTTCATATTAGCTATATCAAGCTTAGCCGTATACTCGATCCTCTGATCAGGCTGAGCCTCCAACTCAAAATACGCTCTTATTGGAGCCCTACGAGCAGTAGCACAAACAATTTCATATGAAGTTACACTAGCAATTATCTTACTATCAATCTTACTAATAAATGGATCCTTCACTCTCTCTACATTAATCATTACACAAGAACAAGTATGACTAATCTTCCCAGCATGACCCTTAGCAATAATATGATTCATTTCAACACTAGCAGAAACAAACCGAGCACCATTTGATCTTACTGAAGGAGAATCTGAACTAGTATCGGGCTTTAATGTAGAATACGCCGCAGGACCATTCGCCCTATTCTTTATAGCAGAATATGCAAACATTATTATAATAAATATCTTCACAACAACCCTCTTCCTAGGAGCATCCCATAACCCATACATACCAGAACTCTACGCAATTAACTTTATCATCAAATCACTACTACTCACAATGACCTTCCTATGAATCCGAGCATCCTACCCCCGATTCCGCTATGATCAACTGATGCACTTATTATGAAAAAATTTTCTACCCCTAACGCTAGCCCTATGCATATGACATGTATCTCTACCTATTCTCCTATCAAGTATCCCCCCACAAACATAAGAAATATGTCTGACAAAAGAGTTACTTTGATAGAGTAAATTATAGAGGTTTAAATCCTCTTATTTCTAGAACTATAGGAATTGAACCTACTCCTAAGAACTCAAAACTCTTCGTGCTCCCAATTACACCAAATTCTAATAGTAAGGTCAGCTAATTAAGCTATCGGGCCCATACCCCGAAAATGTTGGTTTGTATCCTTCCCGTACTAATAAACCCAATCACTCTCATTATTATCTTAATAACTATAATACTTGGAACCATTATCGTTATAATTAGCTCCCACTGACTACTCATCTGAATCGGATTTGAAATAAATATACTCGCCATCATTCCTATTATAATAAAAAAACACAACCCACGAGCCACAGAAGCATCAACTAAATATTTCCTAACTCAATCAACAGCCTCAATACTACTAATAATAGCCATTATCATCAACTTAATATTCTCAGGCCAATGAACCGTAATAAAACTATTTAACCCAACAGCCTCCATACTCATAACAATAGCCCTCGCCATAAAACTAGGAATAGCCCCATTCCACTTCTGAGTCCCAGAAGTAACACAAGGCATCCCTCTATCTTCAGGCCTAATCTTACTTACATGACAAAAACTAGCACCCATATCGGTACTTTACCAAGTATCCCAATCCATCAACCTAAATATAATCTTAACCCTATCAATTCTATCCATTATAATCGGAGGCTGAGGAGGATTAAACCAAACCCAACTACGAAAAATTATAGCTTACTCATCAATTGCCCACATAGGCTGAATAACAGCAATTTTACCATACAATCCCACCATAACATTACTAAACCTAATCATTTACATCATCATAACTTCCACCATATTTACACTATTTATAGCCAACTCAACCACAACCACTCTATCACTATCACACACATGAAACAAAACACCCATCATAACTATTCTAATTCTCATTACCCTCCTATCAATAGGAGGACTCCCCCCACTATCAGGATTTATGCCAAAATGAATAATTATTCAAGAAATGACAAAAAACAATAGCATTATCCTACCTACCTTCATAGCAATTACAGCACTACTAAACCTATATTTCTACATACGACTGGCATATTCCACCACACTTACTATGTTCCCTTCCACAAACAACATAAAAATAAAATGACAATTCTCAACCATAAAACGAATAACCCTCCTACCAACAATAACCGTATTGTCCACTATACTACTACCACTTACACCAATTCTCTCAATCCTAGAATAGGAATTTAGGTTAAATAGACCAAGAGCCTTCAAAGCCCTAAGCAAGTATAATTTACTTAATTCCTGATAAGGACTGCAAGATCATATCTTACATCAATTGAATGCAAATCAACTACTTTAATTAAGCTAAATCCTCACTAGATTGGTGGGTCCCACCCCCACGAAACTTTAGTTAACAGCTAAATACCCTAAATAACTGGCTTCAATCTACTTCTCCCGCCGCAAGAAAAAAAAGGCGGGAGAAGCCCCGGCAGAGTTTGAAGCTGCTCCTTTGAATTTGCAATTCAATATGTTAATTCACTACAGGACCTGGTAAAAAGAGGAATCAAACCTCTATTCTTAGATTTACAGTCTATTGCTTTACTCAGCCATTTTACCCATGTTCATAAACCGCTGATTATTTTCAACTAATCATAAAGATATCGGTACCCTTTATCTTCTATTTGGTGCCTGAGCCGGCATAGTAGGAACCGCTCTGAGCTTACTAATTCGTGCTGAGTTAGGCCAACCCGGAACTCTACTTGGAGATGACCAAATCTACAACGTAATTGTAACTGCACACGCATTCGTAATAATCTTCTTTATAGTAATGCCTATTATAATTGGAGGGTTTGGCAACTGGCTAGTTCCTCTAATGATTGGAGCCCCTGATATAGCATTCCCTCGGATAAATAATATAAGTTTTTGGCTCCTCCCCCCTTCTTTCCTATTACTCCTAGCATCCTCTATAGTCGAAGCCGGAGCAGGGACGGGTTGAACCGTATATCCCCCTCTAGCAGGTAATCTAGCCCACGCAGGAGCCTCAGTAGACCTGACCATTTTCTCCCTACACCTAGCAGGTGTTTCCTCAATTTTAGGAGCCATTAATTTTATTACAACTATTATTAACATAAAACCTCCCGCAATATCACAATACCAGACCCCCCTGTTCGTGTGATCTGTACTGATCACTGCCGTACTACTCCTCCTCTCACTTCCTGTATTAGCAGCTGGCATCACAATATTACTAACAGACCGAAACCTGAATACAACTTTCTTTGACCCAGCAGGAGGAGGAGACCCTATCTTATATCAACACTTATTCTGATTTTTTGGACACCCCGAAGTATATATTCTAATTTTACCTGGCTTTGGAATAATCTCCCACATCGTAACCTACTATTCAGGAAAAAAAGAGCCATTTGGATATATAGGAATAGTATGAGCCATAATATCAATTGGATTTCTAGGATTTATTGTATGAGCCCATCATATATTCACAGTCGGAATAGACGTCGATACACGAGCTTACTTTACATCCGCTACTATAATTATTGCTATCCCAACCGGAGTAAAAGTCTTTAGTTGGCTAGCAACACTTCACGGAGGAAATATCAAATGATCCCCCGCTATAATATGAGCCCTAGGCTTCATTTTCCTTTTTACAGTTGGAGGACTAACTGGAATTGTTTTAGCCAACTCCTCCCTTGACATCGTTCTCCACGACACATACTATGTGGTAGCACATTTCCACTACGTACTATCAATAGGAGCTGTATTCGCTATCATAGGAGGATTTGTACATTGATTTCCCTTATTCTCAGGCTACACCCTTAATGACACATGAGCCAAAATCCATTTCGCAATTATATTTGTAGGTGTTAACATGACCTTCTTCCCACAACATTTCTTAGGGCTATCTGGTATACCACGACGATACTCCGATTACCCAGACGCATATACAATATGAAACACTATTTCATCTATAGGCTCATTCATCTCACTAACGGCAGTAATATTAATGACTTTTATCATCTGAGAAGCATTTGCATCCAAACGGGAAGTCTTAACCGTGGACCTAACCACAACAAATCTAGAATGACTAAACGGATGCCCTCCACCATATCACACATTTGAAGAACCTACATACATTAACCTAAAATAAGAGAGGAAGGAATTGAACCCCCTATTATCGGTTTCAAGCCAACACCATAACCACTATGTCTCTCTCAATAAACGAGATGTTAGTAAAACATTACATAACCTTGTCAAGATTAAATTACAGGTGAAAGTCCCGTACATCTCATATGGCATATCCCGTACAGCTAGGCTTTCAAGACGCAACATCACCCATCATAGAAGAACTGCTACACTTTCACGATCACACTCTGATAATTGTTTTCCTAATTAGCTCACTAGTACTCTATATTATCTTACTGATACTAACAACAAAACTAACCCATACCAGCACCATAGACGCACAAGAAGTAGAAACAATCTGAACCATTCTACCAGCCATTATTCTGATTATAATTGCTCTCCCATCCCTACGAATTCTATACATAATAGACGAAATCAACAACCCATCTCTCACAGTAAAGACCATAGGACATCAATGATACTGAAGTTATGAGTACACAGACTATGAAGACTTAAGCTTCGACTCCTATATAATTCCAACATCAGAATTGAAACCTGGAGAACTACGATTACTAGAAGTAGATAACCGAGCTGTATTACCTATAGAAATAACAATTCGAATACTAATCTCCTCCGAAGACGTTTTACACTCATGAGCAGTTCCCTCTCTAGGACTAAAAACAGACGCAATTCCAGGCCGTTTAAATCAAACAACCCTCATATCAACTCGTCCAGGCCTATTTTACGGCCAATGCTCAGAAATCTGCGGATCAAATCATAGTTTCATACCAATCGTTCTCGAACTAGTCCCATTAGAATATTTTGAAAAGTGATCTGCATCAATGTTATAAGTCATCAAGAAGCTATGCCAGCATTAACCTTTTAAGTTAAAGACCGAGAGCACAACACTCTCCTTGATGACATGCCACAACTAGACACATCAACGTGACTCACGACAATTCTATCAATATTTTTAGTCCTCTTTATTGTTCTCCAATTAAAAATCTCAAAACACGATTTCTACTATAACCCAAAATTAATAACAACAAAAACGCCAAAACAAGACGCCCCTTGAGAAACAAAATGAACGAAAATCTATTTACCTCTTTCATTACCCCTGTAATTCTAGGCCTCCCCCTTGTTACTCTCGTCATTATATTCCCTAGCTTACTATTTCCTACATCAAACCGACTAATTAATAACCGCCTTATCTCCCTCCAACAATGAGCACTTCAACTCATGTCAAAACAAATAATAAGCACTCACAACACCAAAGGACAAACATGAACATTGATATTAATGTCCCTAATTCTATTTATTGGGTCTACAAATTTATTAGGCTTATTACCCCATTCATTTACACCAACCACACAACTATCAATAAATTTAGGCATGGCTATTCCCCTATGAGCAGGGGCCGTAGTTACAGGCTTCCGCAACAAAACCAAAGCATCACTCGCCCACTTCCTACCACAAGGAACACCTACCCCACTAATCCCAATACTGGTAATTATCGAAACCATCAGCCTCTTCATCCAACCAGTAGCCCTTGCCGTACGATTAACAGCCAACATCACAGCAGGGCACTTATTAATTCACTTAATCGGAGGAGCTACCCTTGCATTATTAAATATCAATACCACAACAGCACTTATTACATTTACTATTTTAGCTCTACTAACAATCCTCGAATTCGCAGTAGCTATAGTTCAAGCCTACGTATTCACCCTCCTAGTTAGCTTATATCTGCACGACAATACATAATGACACACCAAACCCACGCCTATCACATAGTAAACCCAAGTCCCTGACCCCTCACAGGAGCACTATCTGCCCTCCTAATAACATCTGGCCTCATCATGTGATTTCACTTCAATTCAACAGCTCTACTGACCCTAGGCCTAACAACAAACATACTTACAATATACCAATGATGACGAGATGTAATCCGAGAAAGTACCTTTCAAGGCCACCATACTCCTGCTGTCCAAAAAAGCCTTCGCTACGGAATAATCCTCTTCATCGTCTCCGAAGTCCTATTCTTCACTGGCTTCTTCTGAGCCTTCTATCACTCAAGCCTTGCTCCTACACCCGAATTAGGCAGCTGCTGACCCCCAACAGGCATTCACCCACTTAACCCCTTAGAAGTCCCACTACTCAACACCTCTGTCCTTCTAGCCTCAGGAGTCTCCATTACCTGAGCCCACCACAGCCTCATAGAAGGGAACCGTAACCACATGCTACAAGCCTTATTCATCACCATTACGTTAGGCGTATACTTTACACTTCTACAAGCATCAGAATACTATGAAGCTCCCTTTACAATCTCAGACGGAGTTTACGGCTCAACTTTCTTCGTAGCTACAGGACTCCACGGCCTCCATGTCATTATTGGATCTACTTTCTTAATTGTCTGCTTCCTCCGCCAACTAAAATTTCACTTTACCTCCAATCACCATTTCGGCTTCGAAGCCGCTGCCTGATATTGACACTTCGTAGACGTAGTATGACTTTTCCTCTATGTTTCCATCTACTGATGAGGCTCATGTTCTTTTAGTATTAATTAGTACAACTGACTTCCAATCAGTTAGCTTCGGCCTAACCCGAAAAAGAACAATAAACCTTATAATTACCCTCCTAACTAACTTTACACTAGCTACATTGCTCGTGACCATCGCATTCTGACTCCCCCAACTAAACGTATACTCAGAAAAAACAAGCCCATACGAATGTGGATTCGACCCCATAGGATCTGCTCGCCTTCCTTTCTCCATAAAATTCTTTCTAGTAGCTATCACATTCCTCCTCTTCGATCTAGAAATTGCACTACTTCTACCACTACCATGGGCCTCACAAACAACTAACCTTAACACAATGCTTACTATATCCCTTCTCCTAATTTTCCTACTAGCCACAAGCCTAGCCTATGAATGAACCCAAAAAGGATTAGAATGGACCGAATATGGTACTTAGTTTAAACCAAAATAAATGATTTCGACTCATTAGATTATGATCAAACTCATAAGTACCAAATGTCCCTCGTATACATAAATATTATAATAGCATTCATAGTATCTCTCACGGGATTACTAATGTATCGATCTCACCTAATATCCTCCCTCCTATGCCTGGAAGGAATAATATTGTCCTTATTCGTTATAGCTACCCTAATAATCCTAAACTCACACTTCACTTTAGCCAGTATAATACCCATTATTCTACTAGTTTTCGCAGCCTGCGAAGCAGCACTAGGCCTATCCTTGCTAGTAATGGTATCAAACACATACGGCACCGACTACGTACAAAACCTTAATCTGCTACAATGCTAAAATACATTATTTCCACAATAATACTTATACCCCTAACCTGGCTATCAAAAAATAACATAATCTGAATTAACTCCACACTCCACAGCTTACTAATTAGCCTTACAAGCCTACTCCTTATAAACCAATTTGGCGATAACAGCCTCAACTTCTCATTAACTTTCTTCTCCGACTCCTTATCTACACCACTACTTATTCTAACCATATGACTCCTCCCCTTAATACTTATAGCTAGCCAGCATCACCTATCAAAAGAAAACCCAGCCCGAAAAAAATTCTTCATCTCAATACTAATCCTATTACAACTATTTCTAATTATGACATTCTCTGCTACAGAACTAATTCTCTTTTATATTATATTTGAAGCAACACTAGTTCCCACACTCATTATTATTACCCGATGAGGGAACCAAACAGAACGCCTAAATGCCGGTCTCTACTTCTTGTTTTATACACTAGCAGGATCCCTACCCTTACTAGTTGCACTAATCTATATTCAAAACACAATAGGATCCCTAAACTTCCTAATTCTACAATACTGAGTACAACCAATACCCAGCTCCTGATCCAACACCTTCATGTGACTAGCATGCATAATAGCCTTTATAGTAAAAATACCACTATACGGACTTCATCTCTGACTACCCAAAGCCCACGTAGAAGCCCCAATTGCAGGCTCCATAGTTCTTGCAGCAATCCTACTAAAACTAGGAGGATACGGCATGTTACGAATTACGCTTCTCCTAGATCCAATCACCGACTTTATAGCATACCCATTCATCATGCTATCACTATGAGGCATAATCATAACCAGCTCAATTTGCCTTCGTCAAACGGACCTGAAATCACTCATCGCGTACTCCTCTATTAGCCACATGGCACTTGTCATCGTTGCAATCCTAATCCAAACACCCTGAAGCTACATAGGAGCCACCGCCCTGATAATTGCCCACGGCCTTACATCCTCTATACTTTTCTGCCTAGCAAATTCTAACTACGAACGAATTCACAGCCGTACAATAATCTTAGCCCGCGGCCTACAAACACTTCTTCCACTAATAGCCACCTGATGACTCCTAGCAAGTCTAACCAACCTGGCTCTACCCCCAACAATCAACCTAATCGGAGAACTATTTGTAGTAATATCGACTTTTTCATGATCTAATATCACAATTATTCTAATAGGACTTAACATAGTAATCACTACTCTCTACACCCTCTATATACTAATCACAACACAACGGGGCAAATACACTCATCATATCAATAACATTTCACCTTCCTTCACACGAGAAAATGCACTCATATCACTACACATACTACCACTACTGCTTCTATCCCTAAACCCAAAAATTATCCTAGGACCCCTATACTGTAAATATAGTTTAAAAAAACATTAGATTGTGAATCTAACAATAGAAGCCTATCACCTTCTTATTTACCGAAAAAGTATGCAAGAACTGCTAATTCTATGCTCCCATGCCTGACAACATGGCTTTTTCAAACTTTTAAAGGATAGCAGTTATCCATTGGTCTTAGGAACCAAAAAATTGGTGCAACTCCAAATAAAAGTAATAAACCTGTTCCCATCCCTCACACTAACTACCCTAATCCTACTAACCGTACCCATCATGACAACTAGTCTTAGCACCCACAAATTCACCAATTACCCACTTTACGTAAAAACAACCATTTCATACGCCTTTATCACTAGTATAATTCCCACTATAATATTTATTCATACAGGACAAGAAATAATTATTTCAAACTGACACTGACTAACCATCCAAACCCTCAAACTATCTCTCAGCTTCAAAATAGATTACTTCTCGACAATATTTATCCCAGTATCACTATTCGTCACATGATCCATCATAGAATTCTCAATATGATACATACATTCCGACCCCAACATCAACCAATTTTTTAAGTACTTACTCTTATTTCTTATCACAATACTCATCCTCGTCACTGCAAATAACATCTTTCAACTATTCATTGGCTGAGAAGGAGTCGGAATTATATCATTTCTACTAATTGGATGGTGATACGGACGAGCAGACGCAAACACAGCAGCTCTACAAGCAATCCTATATAACCGCATTGGCGACATCGGATTTATCCTAGCAATAGCATGATTCCTAATTAACCTCAACACTTGAGACCTTCAACAAATCTTCTTACTAAAACCAGAGAACTCAAATCTACCTCTAATAGGACTAATTCTAGCCGCAACCGGAAAATCCGCACAATTTAGCCTGCACCCATGATTACCCTCCGCAATAGAGGGTCCGACACCTGTCTCAGCATTACTCCACTCAAGTACAATAGTAGTAGCAGGTATTTTCTTACTAATCCGCTTTTATCCATTAACAGAAAACAATAAACTCATCCAATCTACTATACTATGCCTAGGAGCCATTACCACACTATTTACAGCAATATGTGCCCTCACCCAAAATGACATTAAAAAAATCATCGCCTTCTCTACATCCAGCCAACTCGGCCTTATGATAGTAACAATTGGAATTAACCAGCCTCACCTAGCACTTCTTCACATCTGCACCCACGCTTTCTTCAAAGCCATATTATTTCTATGCTCCGGCTCCATCATCCACAATCTAAATAACGAACAAGATATTCGAAAAATAGGAGGCCTATTTAAAGCCATACCATTCACCGCAACAGCCCTTATTATTGGCAGCCTTGCACTAACAGGAATACCTTTCCTCACCGGATTCTACTCCAAAGATCTAATTATTGAATCCGCCAACACGTCATATACCAACGCCTGAGCCCTCTTAATAACACTAATCGCCATCTCCTTCACAGCTATCTACAGTACCCGTATTATTTTCTTCACACTCCTAGGACAACCCCGATTCCCAACCCTTATTTCTATTAATGAAAACAACCCATTCCTAATTAACTCAATTAAACGCTTACTAATCGGAAGTCTTTTCGCAGGATTCATCATTTCTAACAACATCCCCCCAACAACCATTCCCCAAACAACTATACCCTACTACCTAAAAATCACCGCCCTAACAATTACAATCCTAGGCTTTATTCTAGCACTAGAAATTAACAACATAACCCACTACTTAAAGTTCAATTACCCATCAAACATATTCAAATTTTCTAACCTACTAGGATATTATCCCACAGTCATACACCGCTTAACCCCCTATATAAATCTAACAATAAGCCAAAAATCAGCATCCTCCCTTCTAGACCTAACCTGACTAGAAACCATTATACCAAAAACCATCTCACTAACCCAAATAAAAACATCTATCATAATCACAAACCAAAAAGGCTTAATTAAATTATATTTCCTTTCCTTCCTAATTACGATTTTCACTAGCACAATTCTACTTAATTTCCACGAGTAATCTCTATAATCACCACTACACCAATTAATAAAGATCAACCAGTAACAATAACTAATCAAGTACCATAGCTGTACAAAGCAGCAATCCCCATGGCCTCCTCACTAAAAAACCCAGAATCCCCTGTATCATAAATTACCCAATCCCCCATACCATTAAACTTAAACACAATCTCCACCTCCTTATCCTTCAACACATAGTAAATTATAAAAAACTCCATCAACAAACCAGTAATAAACGTTCCTAAAACAACCTTATTAGAAACCCAAACCTCAGGATACTGCTCAGTAGCCATAGCTGTCGTATAACCAAAAACCACCATTATACCCCCTAAATAAACTAAAAAAACCATTAAACCTAAAAAAGAACCACCATAATTTAACACAATACCACACCCAACCCCACCACTCACAATCAATCCCAACCCCCCATAAATAGGCGAAGGTTTTGAAGAAAACCCTACAAAGCCCATCACAAAAATTACACTTAAAATAAATACAATGTACATAATCATTATTCCTGCATGGAATCTAACCATGACTAATGATATGAAAAACCATCGTTGTTATTCAACTACAAGAACACTAATGATCAACATCCGAAAAACTCACCCACTAATAAAAATCGTAAACAACGCACTCATTGACCTCCCAACTCCATCAAACATCTCATCATGATGAAACTTTGGATCCCTCCTAGGCACTTGCTTAGCTCTACAAATCTTAACAGGCCTATTCCTAGCAATACACTACACATCCGATACAACAATAGCATTCTCCTCTGTAACCCACATTTGTCGAGACGTAAACTATGGCTGAATCATCCGATATATGCACGCAAACGGAGCATCAATATTTTTTATCTGCCTATTTATGCATGTAGGACGAGGCCTATATTACGGATCATATACCTTCTTAGAAACATGAAACATCGGAGTAATTCTCCTATTTACAACAATAGCCACAGCATTCATAGGCTATGTCCTACCATGAGGACAGATATCATTCTGAGGAGCAACAGTCATTACCAACCTCCTCTCGGCAATCCCATACATTGGCACCAACCTAGTTGAATGAATCTGAGGGGGATTTTCAGTAGACAAAGCCACCCTCACCCGATTCTTCGCTTTCCACTTCATCCTCCCATTTATCATTGTAGCTCTCACCATAATCCACTTAATTTTCCTCCACGAAACAGGATCCAACAACCCCACAGGAATTCCATCAGACACAGACAAAATTCCATTTCACCCTTATTACACCATCAAGGACATCCTAGGCATCATACTATTAATCCTCATCCTCATATCACTAGTACTATTCACTCCCGACCTACTCGGAGACCCGGATAATTATACTCCAGCAAACCCACTCAGTACACCCTCCCACATTAAGCCAGAATGGTATTTCCTATTTGCATACGCAATCCTACGATCAATCCCCAATAAACTGGGAGGAGTCCTAGCCTTAGTCCTTTCCATCTTGATCTTAACACTCGTACCCTTCCTCCACACATCCAAACAACGAAGCATAATGTTCCGACCAATCAGCCAATGCATATTCTGACTTTTAATAGCAGACCTATTAACACTTACATGAATCGGAGGACAACCGGTTGAACACCCCTACATCACCATCGGACAATTAGCATCCATCATATATTTCCTCATCATCCTGGCAATAATACCACTAGCCAGCACCATCGAAAACAATCTCCTGAAATGAAGACAAGTCTTTGTAGTAAAATTAATACGCTGGTCTTGTAAACCAGAAAAGGAGAACAATTAACCTCCCTAAGACTCAAGGAAGAAGCGATAGCCTCACCATCAACACCCAAAGCTGAAGTTCTACTTAAACTATTCCCTGAACCACTATTAATTGCGTCTATTGATATACCCCCAAAAACACTAAGAACCTCCCCAGTATTAAATCCGCTAAAATTTTTAAACATACGACACAAATCTCCCACTCTATAAGCTTGCACGTGTAACAACATGCTTAATAACTCACCTCAATAGACACATGTACGAGTACTACACACAGACACACCATGTCATTTGCCCAAACATACCCACTAACACTCATACAATGTAAACATGATATGCGTCTAGCACACCACATGATCCATCCTATATGTATGAATATATACACTGAAGTAATATAATAAAAACATACATAAATGCAGTATACTACATGACCTACTTTGTGTGCAGTATGTACATTATAATTAATGTAATAAAGACATACTATGTATATATTACATTACATGATCTACCCCATGCATATAAGCATGTACATCATAATTAATGTAATAAAGATATAATATGTATATAGTACATTAAATGATTTTCCCCTTGCATATAAGCAAGTACAATAAAAATTATCTATAGTACATAGGACATTTCCTGCTTAGATCGTACATAGCGCATAAAGTCAAATCTATCCTCGTCACCATGCGTATCCCGTCCACTAGATCACGAGCTTACCGACCATGCCGCGTGAAACCAGCAACCCGCTTGGCAGGGATTTCTCTTCTCGCTCCGGGCCCATTAATCGTGGGGGTAGCTATTTAATGAACTTTATCAGACATCTGGTTCTTTCTTCAGGGCCATCTCATCTAAAACCGCCCATTCTTTCCTCTTAAATAAGACATCTCGATGGACTAATTACTAATCAGCCCATGCTCACACATAACTGTGCTGTCATACATTTGGTATTTTTTAATTTTCGGGGATGCTTGGACTCAGCTATGGCCGTCAAAGGCCCCGACCCGGAGCATAAATTGTAGCTGGACTTAACTGCATCTTGAGCATCCCCATAATGGTAGGCATGGGCATTTCAGTCAATGGTTACAGGACATACCTATTATATTTCCCCCCCCCCCCTCTTAAATATTAACCACCATTTTTAACATACTTCCCCCTAAGTATCAATATAAATTTATCTCACCCCCAATACTCAAATTCACACTCCAAACAAGATAGACATATAGGTGCCTGGGTCTGCTTACATACTACATGGTTAATGTAGCTTAAATTTAAAGCAAGGCACTGAAAATGCCTAGATGAGTATACCAACTCCATAAACACATAGGTTTGGTCCTGGCCTTCCTGTTAACTTTCAATAGACTTACACATGCAAGCATCCGCACCCCGGTGAGTAGCGCCCTCCGAATCAGCAGGACTAAGAGGAGCAGGTATCAAGCACACACCCTGTAGCTCATAACGCCTTGCTTAACCACACCCCCACGGGAAACAGCAGTGACAAAATTTAAGCCATGAACGAAAGTTCGACTAAGCCATATTAACTAGGGTTGGTAAATCTCGTGCCAGCCACCGCGGTCATACGACTAACCCAAGCTAACAGGAACACGGCGTAAAACGTGTTAAAGTACTACACCAAATAGAGTTAAATCCTAATTAAGCTGTAAAAAGCCATAATTATAACAAAAATAAGTGACGAAAGTAACTCTACGACAACTGACACACTATAGCTAAGACCCAAACTGGGATTAGATACCCCCACTATGCTTAGCCCTAAACATAAATAATTGCAAAAACAAGATTATTCGCCAGAGTACTACCGGCAACGGCCCAAAACTCAAAGGACTTGGCGGTGCTTTACACCCTTCTAGAGGAGCCTGTTCTATAATCGATAAACCCCGATAAACCTCACCAATCCTTGCTAATACAGTCTGTATACCGCCATCTTCAGCAAACCCTGAAAAGGAACAAAAGTAAGCTCAATCATAACACATAAAAACGTTAGGTCAAGGTGTAACCTATGGAATGGGAAGAAATGGGCTACATTTTCTATCCAAGAAAACTTAATACGAAAGCCATTATGAAACTAACAGCCAAAGGAGGATTTAGTAGTAAACTAAGAATAGAGTGCTTAGTTGAACCAGGCCATGAAGCACGCACACACCGCCCGTCACCCTCCTCAAGTAAATATATGCACCCAAACCTATTTACATGCACCAATTACACGAGAGGAGGTAAGTCGTAACAAGGTAAGCATACTGGAAAGTGTGCTTGGACAAACCAAGACATAGCTTAATTAAAGCATCTAGTTTACACCTAGAAGATTTCGTGTACTGTGAATGTTTTGAACTATGCCTAGCCCAAACCCCCACTCTTCAATCCAATAACCAAAACATACTAAAACAAAACATTTACCCCTATTAAAGTATAGGAGATAGAAATTCTAAACATGGCGCTATAGAGAAAGTACCGTAAGGGAACGATGAAAGAAAATAATCAAAGTACAAAAAAGCAAAGATTAACCCTTGTACCTTTTGCATAATGAATTAACGAGCAAAAAACTTAACAAAACGAATTTCAGCTAAGTAACCCGAAACCAGACGAGCTACCTATAGACAGTTTATTAGAACCAACTCATCTATGTGGCAAAATAGTGAGAAGATCTATAAGTAGAGGTGACATGCCTAACGAGCCTGGTGATAGCTGGTTGTCCAGAAAATGAATCTTAGTTCAGCTTTAAAGATACCAAAAAATATAAACAAATCTCACTGTATCTTTAAAAGTTAGTCTAAAAAGGTACAGCCTTTTAGAAATGGGTACAACCTTCACTAGAGAGTAAGATCTTACAACACCATAGTAGGCCTAAAAGCAGCCATCTATTAAGAAAGCGTTAAAGCTCAACAATAAAAACAATACTAATCCCAACAACAATATAACCAACTCCTAGACCTAGTACTGGACTATTCTATTACTAAATAGAAGCAATAATGTTAATATGAGTAACAAGAAATATTTTCTCCTTGCACAAGTTTAAGTCAGTATCTGATAATACTCTGACTGTTAACAGTAAATAAAAATAACCCAACAATAAATAATTTATTAATTATACTGTTAATCCAACACAGGAGTGCACCCAGGAAAGATTAAAAGAAGTAAAAGGAACTCGGCAAACACAAATCCCGCCTGTTTACCAAAAACATCACCTCCAGCATCCCCAGTATTGGAGGCACTGCCTGCCCAGTGACTAGACGTTAAACGGCCGCGGTATCCTGACCGTGCAAAGGTAGCATAATCATTTGTTCTCTAAATAAGGACTTGTATGAACGGCCACACGAGGGTTTTACTGTCTCTTACTTCCAATCAGTGAAATTGACCTTCCCGTGAAGAGGCGGGAATAAACCAACAAGACGAGAAGACCCTATGGAGCTTTAACTAACTAGTCCAAAGAAAATAAACTTAACCATTAAGGGATAACAACACTCTTTATGGACTAGCAGTTTTGGTTGGGGTGACCTCGGAGAACAAAAAATCCTCCGAACGATTTTAAAGACTAGACCCACAAGTCAAATCAAACTATCGTTTATTGATCCAAAGACTTGATCAACGGAACAAGTTACCCTAGGGATAACAGCGCAATCCTATTCAAGAGTCCATATCGACAATAGGGTTTACGACCTCGATGTTGGATCAGGACACCCCGATGGTGCAACCGCTATCAAAGGTTCGTTTGTTCAACGATTAAAGTCCTACGTGATCTGAGTTCAGACGGAGTAATCCAGGTCGGTTTCTATCTGTTATGTATTTCTCCCAGTACGAGAAGGACAAGAGAAATAAGGCCAACTTCAACAAAGCGCCTTAAATCAATCAATGACTTTATCTCAATTGACCTCACAAACAATACCTGCCCTAGAAAAGGGCCCAGTTAAGGTGGCAGAGCCCGGTAATTGCGTAAAACTTAAACCTTTATACTCAGAGATTCAAATCCTCTCCTTAACAAAATGTTTATACTCAACATCTTAACACTTATTATCCCCATTCTTCTAGCCGTAGCTTTTCTTACACTAGTTGAACGAAAAATCCTAGGCTACATACAACTCCGAAAAGGCCCAAATATTGTAGGACCATATGGCTTACTCCAACCCATCGCCGATGCAATCAAACTTTTCATTAAAGAACCCCTACGACCTGCCACATCCTCAATCTCAATATTTATTCTAGCCCCCATCCTAGCCCTAACCCTAGCCTTAACTATATGAATCCCCCTACCCATACCCTATCCCCTCATCAATATAAACTTAGGAATCCTTTTCATATTAGCTATATCAAGCTTAGCCGTATACTCGATCCTCTGATCAGGCTGAGCCTCCAACTCAAAATACGCTCTTATTGGAGCCCTACGAGCAGTAGCACAAACAATTTCATATGAAGTTACACTAGCAATTATCTTACTATCAATCTTACTAATAAATGGATCCTTCACTCTCTCTACATTAATCATTACACAAGAACAAGTATGACTAATCTTCCCAGCATGACCCTTAGCAATAATATGATTCATTTCAACACTAGCAGAAACAAACCGAGCACCATTTGATCTTACTGAAGGAGAATCTGAACTAGTATCGGGCTTTAATGTAGAATACGCCGCAGGACCATTCGCCCTATTCTTTATAGCAGAATATGCAAACATTATTATAATAAATATCTTCACAACAACCCTCTTCCTAGGAGCATCCCATAACCCATACATACCAGAACTCTACGCAATTAACTTTATCATCAAATCACTACTACTCACAATGACCTTCCTATGAATCCGAGCATCCTACCCCCGATTCCGCTATGATCAACTGATGCACTTATTATGAAAAAATTTTCTACCCCTAACGCTAGCCCTATGCATATGACATGTATCTCTACCTATTCTCCTATCAAGTATCCCCCCACAAACATAAGAAATATGTCTGACAAAAGAGTTACTTTGATAGAGTAAATTATAGAGGTTTAAATCCTCTTATTTCTAGAACTATAGGAATTGAACCTACTCCTAAGAACTCAAAACTCTTCGTGCTCCCAATTACACCAAATTCTAATAGTAAGGTCAGCTAATTAAGCTATCGGGCCCATACCCCGAAAATGTTGGTTTGTATCCTTCCCGTACTAATAAACCCAATCACTCTCATTATTATCTTAATAACTATAATACTTGGAACCATTATCGTTATAATTAGCTCCCACTGACTACTCATCTGAATCGGATTTGAAATAAATATACTCGCCATCATTCCTATTATAATAAAAAAACACAACCCACGAGCCACAGAAGCATCAACTAAATATTTCCTAACTCAATCAACAGCCTCAATACTACTAATAATAGCCATTATCATCAACTTAATATTCTCAGGCCAATGAACCGTAATAAAACTATTTAACCCAACAGCCTCCATACTCATAACAATAGCCCTCGCCATAAAACTAGGAATAGCCCCATTCCACTTCTGAGTCCCAGAAGTAACACAAGGCATCCCTCTATCTTCAGGCCTAATCTTACTTACATGACAAAAACTAGCACCCATATCGGTACTTTACCAAGTATCCCAATCCATCAACCTAAATATAATCTTAACCCTATCAATTCTATCCATTATAATCGGAGGCTGAGGAGGATTAAACCAAACCCAACTACGAAAAATTATAGCT
>NW_026292131.1:0-129833 GCF_023091745.1 Budorcas taxicolor | reverse complement strand
CCCCGACTCCACACAAGGACTGAGGCCCCGGCATGGACGGGAGAGGAATCCCGAGAGGTCCCCTAGCAACTCGCATGGGGACTGGCCTTTCCTGAGGCCACCAGAGCGGGTCCCTGAGGTCCCCGTCGTAACTCGAGAAGACCTGCCGCAACTCGAGAAAATCCAGGAGGTTCTCCCCTCCAGGCGAGATGAGGCCCATTTCCGCTGAGGCGTCTCGAGGCTGATCACACCTCACCTCTGGAACTTCGAAAGGGTCCTTCACACCCTTGGTGCAAATCAAGAAGTTGCCCGACCTAGCCGTCTCCACTCGAGAGGAATCACGAGGGTCCCGCCCACATCCAGAGGAGCCCCGTTTCCTCCTCGTAGCTCGAGATGAGGGATCCTTTCCCTGCTTCGTCGGGAAAGAGTTCCCGGCGTTCCCGTCGCATCTCAAGAGGAGGCCCTCTCAACAGGAACGGCGAGAGGAACTCCAGGGTCGTGCCACCATTCCAAGAGTCCCCCAGATGTCTCAGTCCATTCCAGAGGAACCTCTTTTCCCTTCACCGGCTCGTCTTTCACGCCGAGGATCGACTCCCACCAAGGTGGCACGTGGCACAGCCCTGTGGGAAAGCCTCGTGGGAAAGCCTCGAGGGACAGCCTCGAGGGAAAGCCACAGATCCCTTGATCCACGTGACAGGATGCGTGACACTACTGCTGCAGCTCGGGAGGAAAGCGCACGTGCATGCCCCCACTCGAGACGAGGCCTGACTCCCCTGGGGAGACTCAGAAGCACCCCAAGATCCATGGCAACACTGGAGAGGAATCCTCAGGTTCCGGCCCCGACTCCACACAAGGACTGAGGCCCCGGCATGGACGGGAGAGGAATCCCGAGAGGTCCCCTAGCAACTCGCATGGGGACTGGCCTTTCCTGAGGCCACCAGAGCGGGTCCCTGAGGTCCCGGTCGTAACTCGAGAAGACCTGCCGCAACTCGAGAAAATCCAGGAGGTTCTCCCCTCCAGGCGAGATGAGGCCCATTTCCACTGAGGCGTCTCGAGGCTGATCACACCTCACCTCTGGAACTTCGAAAGGGTCCTTCACACCCTTGGTGCAAATCAAGAAGTTCCCCGACCTAGCCGTCTCCACTCGAGAGGAATCACGAGGGTCCCGCCCACATCCAGAGGAGCCCCGTTTCCGCCTCGTAGCTCGAGATGAGGGATCCTTTCCCTGCTTCGTCGGGAAAGAGTTCCCGGCGTTCCCGTCGCATCTCAAGAGGAGGCCCTCTCAACAGGAACGGCGAGAGGAACTCCAGGGTCATGCCACCATTCCAAGAGTCCCCCAGATGTCTCAGTCCATTCCAGAGGAACCTCTTTTCCCTTCACCGGCTCGTCTTTCACGCCGAGGATCGACTCCCACCAAGGTGGCACGTGGCACAGCCCTGTGGGAAAGCCTCGTGGGAAAGCCTCGAGGGACAGCCTCGAGGGAAAGCCACAGATCCCTTGATCCACGTGACAGGAAGCGTGACACTACTGCTGCAGCTCGGGAGGAAAGCGCACGTGCATGCCCCCACTCGAGACGAGGCCTGACTCCCCTGGGGAGACTCAGAAGCACCCCAAGATCCATGGCAACACTGGAGAGGAATCCTCAGGTTCCGGCCCCGACTCCACACAAGGACTGAGGCCCCGGCATGGACGGGAGAGGAATCCCGAGAGGTCCCCTAGCAACTCGCATGGGGACTGGCCTTTCCTGAGGCCACCAGAGCGGGTCCCTGAGGTCCCCGTCGTAACTCGAGAAGACCTGCCGCAACTCGAGAAAATCCAGGAGGTTCTCCCCTCCAGGCGAGATGAGGCCCATTTCCACTGAGGCGTCTCGAGGCTGATCACACCTCACCTCTGGAACTTCGAAAGGGTCCTTCACACCCTTGGTGCAAATCAAGAAGTTCCCCGACCTAGCCGTCTCCACTCGAGAGGAATCACGAGGGTCCCGCCCACATCCAGAGGAGCCCCGTTTCCGCCTCGTAGCTCGAGATGAGGGATCCTTTCCCTGCTTCGTCGGGAAAGAGTTCCCGGCGTTCCCGTCGCATCTCAAGAGGAGGCCCTCTCAACAGGAACGGCGAGAGGAACTCCAGGGTCATGCCACCATTCCAAGAGTCCCCCAGATGTCTCAGTCCATTCCAGAGGAACCTCTTTTCCCTTCACCGGCTCGTCTTTCACGCCGAGGATCGACTCCCACCAAGGTGGCACGTGGCACAGCCCTGTGGGAAAGCCTCGTGGGAAAGCCTCGAGGGACAGCCTCGAGGGAAAGCCACAGATCCCTTGATCCACGTGACAGGAAGCGTGACACTACTGCTGCAGCTCGGGAGGAAAGCGCACGTGCATGCCCCCACTCGAGACGAGGCCTGACTCCCCTGGGGAGACTCAGAAGCACCCCAAGATCCATGGCAACACTGGAGAGGAATCCTCAGGTTCCGGCCCCGACTCCACACAAGGACTGAGGCCCCGGCATGGACGGGAGAGGAATCCCGAGAGGTCCCCTAGCAACTCGCATGGGGACTGGCCTTTCCTGAGGCCACCAGAGCGGGTCCCTGAGGTCCCCGTCGTAACTCGAGAAGACCTGCCGCAACTCGAGAAAATCCAGGAGGTTCTCCCCTCCAGGCGAGATGAGGCCCATTTCCGCTGAGGCGTCTCGAGGCTGATCACACCTCACCTCTGGAACTTCGAAAGGGTCCTTCACACCCTTGGTGCAAATCAAGAAGTTGCCCGACCTAGCCGTCTCCACTCGAGAGGAATCACGAGGGTCCCGCCCACATCCAGAGGAGCCCCGTTTCCTCCTCGTAGCTCGAGATGAGGGATCCTTTCCCTGCTTCGTCGGGAAAGAGTTCCCGGCGTTCCCGTCGCATCTCAAGAGGAGGCCCTCTCAACAGGAACGGCGAGAGGAACTCCAGGGTCGTGCCACCATTCCAAGAGTCCCCCAGATGTCTCAGTCCATTCCAGAGGAACCTCTTTTCCCTTCACCGGCTCGTCTTTCACGCCGAGGATCGACTCCCACCAAGGTGGCACGTGGCACAGCCCTGTGGGAAAGCCTCGTGGGAAAGCCTCGAGGGACAGCCTCGAGGGAAAGCCACAGATCCCTTGATCCACGTGACAGGAAGCGTGACACTACTGCTGCAGCTCGGGAGGAAAGCGCACGTGCATGCCCCCACTCGAGACGAGGCCTGACTCCCCTGGGGAGACTCAGAAGCACCCCAAGATCCATGGCAACACTGGAGAGGAATCCTCAGGTTCCGGCCCCGACTCCACACAAGGACTGAGGCCCCGGCATGGACGGGAGAGGAATCCCGAGAGGTCCCCTAGCAACTCGCATGGGGACTGGCCTTTCCTGAGGCCACCAGAGCGGGTCCCTGAGGTCCCGGTCGTAACTCGAGAAGACCTGCCGCAACTCGAGAAAATCCAGGAGGTTCTCCCCTCCAGGCGAGATGAGGCCCATTTCCACTGAGGCGTCTCGAGGCTGATCACACCTCACCTCTGGAACTTCGAAAGGGTCCTTCACACCCTTGGTGCAAATCAAGAAGTTCCCCGACCTAGCCGTCTCCACTCGAGAGGAATCACGAGGGTCCCGCCCACATCCAGAGGAGCCCCGTTTCCGCCTCGTAGCTCGAGATGAGGGATCCTTTCCCTGCTTCGTCGGGAAAGAGTTCCCGGCGTTCCCGTCGCATCTCAAGAGGAGGCCCTCTCAACAGGAACGGCGAGAGGAACTCCAGGGTCATGCCACCATTCCAAGAGTCCCCCAGATGTCTCAGTCCATTCCAGAGGAACCTCTTTTCCCTTCACCGGCTCGTCTTTCACGCCGAGGATCGACTCCCACCAAGGTGGCACGTGGCACAGCCCTGTGGGAAAGCCTCGTGGGAAAGCCTCGAGGGACAGCCTCGAGGGAAAGCCACAGATCCCTTGATCCACGTGACAGGAAGCGTGACACTACTGCTGCAGCTCGGGAGGAAAGCGCACGTGCATGCCCCCACACGAGACGAGGCCTGACTCCCCTGGGGAGACTCAGAAGCACCCCAAGATCCATGGCAACACTGCAGAGGAATCCTCAGGTTCCGGCCCCGACTCCACACAAGGACTGAGGCCCCGGCATGGACGGGAGAGGAATCCCAAGAGGTCCCCTAGCAACTCGCATGGGGACTGGCCTTTCCTGAGGCCACCAGAGCGGGTCCCTGAGGTCCCCGTCGAAACTCGAGAAGACCTGCCGCAACTCGAGAAAATCCAGGAGGTTCTCCCCTCCAGGCGAGATGAGGCCCATTTCCGCTGAGGCGTCTCGAGGCTGATCACACCTCACCTCTGGAACTTCGAAAGGGTCCTTCACACCCTTGGTGCAAATCAAGAAGTTCCCCGACCTAGCCGTCTCCACTCGAGAGGAATCACGAGGGTCCCGCCCACATCCAGAGGAGCCCCGTTTCCGCCTCGTAGCTCGAGATGAGGGATCCTTTCCTGCTTCGTCGGGAAAGAGTTCCCGGCGTTCCCGTCGCATCTCAAGAGGAGGCCCTCTCAACAGGAACGGCGAGAGGAACTCCAGGGTCGTGCCACCATTCCAAGAGTCCCCCAGATGTCTCAGTCCATTCCAGAGGAACCTCTTTTCCCTTCACCGGCTCGTCTTTCACGCCGAGGATCGACTCCCACCAAGGTGGCACGTGGCACAGCCGTGTGGGAAAGCCTCGTGGGAAAGCCTCGAGGGACAGCCTCGAGGGAAAGCCACAGATCCCTTGATCCACGTGACAGGAAGCGTGACACTACTGCTGCAGCTCGGGAGGAAAGCGCACGTGCATGCCCCCACTCGAGACGAGGCCTGACTCCCCTGGGGAGACTCAGAAGCACCCCAAGATCCATGGCAACACTGGAGAGGAATCCTCAGGTTCCGGCCCCGACTCCACACAAGGACTGAGGCCCCAGCATGGACGGGAGAGGAATCCCGAGAGGTCCCCTAGCAACTCGCATGGGGACTGGCCTTTCCTGAGGCCACCAGAGCTGGTCCCTGAGGTCCCCGTCGTAACTCGAGAAGACCTGCCGCAACTCGAGAAAATCCAGGAGGTTCTCCCTCCAGGCGAGATGAGGCCCATTTCCGCTGAGGCGTCTCGAGTCTGATCACACCTCACCTCTGGAACTTCGAAAGGGTCCTTCACACCCTTGGTGCAAATCAAGAAGTTCCCCGACCTAGCCGTCTCCACTCGAGAGGAATCACGAGGGTCCCACCCACATCCAGAGGAGCCCCGTTTCCGCCTCGTAGCTCGAGATGAGGGATCCTTTCCCTGCTTCGTCGGGAAAGAGTTCCCGGCGTTCCCGTCGCATCTCAAGAGGAGGCCCTCTCAACAGAACGGCGAGAGGAACTCCAGGGTCGTGCCACCATTCCAAGAGTCCCCCAGATGTCTCAGTCCATTCCAGAGGAACCTCTTTTCCCTTCACCGGCTCGTCTTTCACGCCGAGGATCGACTCCCACCAAGGTGGCACGTGGCACAGCCCTGTGGGAAAGCCTCGTGGGAAAGCCTCGAGGGACAGCCTCGAGGGAAAGCCACAGATCCCTTGATCCACGTAACAGGAAGCGTGACACTACTGCTGCAGCTCGGGAGGAAAGCGCACGTGCATGCCCCCACTCGAGACGAGGCCTGACTCCCCTGGGGAGACTCAGAAGCACCCCAAGATCCATGGCAACACTGGAGAGGAATCCTCAGGTTCCGGCCCCGACTCCACACAAGGACTGAGGCCCCGGCATGGACGGGAGAGGAATCCCGAGAGGTCCCCTAGCAACTCGCATGGGGACTGGCCTTTCCTGAGGCCACCAGAGCGGGTCCCTGAGGTCCCCGTCGTAACTCGAGAAGACCTGCCGCAACTGGAGAAAATCCAGGAGGTTCTCCCCTCCAGGCGAGATGAGGCCCATTTCCGCTGAGGCGTCTCGAGGCTGATCACACCTCACCTCTGGAACTTCGAAAGGGTCCTTCACACCCTTGGTGCAAATCAAGAAGTTCCCCGACCTAGCCGTCTCCACTCGAGAGGAATCACGAGGGTCCCGCCCACATCCAGAGGAGCCCCGTTTCCGCCTCGTAGCTCGAGATGAGGGATCCTTTCCCTGCTTCGTCGGGAAAGAGTTCCCGGCGTTCCCGTCGCATCTCAAGAGGAGGCCCTCTCAACAGGAACGGCGAGAGGAACTCCAGGGTCGTGCCACCATTCCAAGAGTCCCCCAGATGTCTCAGTCCATTCCAGAGGAACCTCTTTTCCCTTCACCGGCTCGTCTTTCACGCCGAGGATCGACTCCCACCAAGGTGGCACGTGGCACAGCCCTGTGGGAAAGCCTCGTGGGAAAGCCTCGAGGGACAGCCTCGAGGGAAAGCCACAGATCCCTTGATCCACGTGACAGGAAGCGTGACACTACTGCTGCAGCTCGGGAGGAAAGCGCACGTGCATGCCCCCATTCGAGACGAGGCCTGACTCCCCTGGGGAGACTCAGAAGCACCCCAAGATCCATGGCAACACTGGAGAGGAATCCTCAGGTTCCGGCCCCGACTCCACACAAGGACTGAGGCCCCGGCATGGACGGGAGAGGAATCCCGAGAGGTCCCCTAGCAACTCGCATGGGGACTGGCCTTTCCTGAGGCCACCAGAGCTGGTCCCTGAGGTCCCCGTCGTAACTCGAGAAGACCTGCCGCAACTCGAGAAAATCCAGGAGGTTCTCCCCTCCAGGCGAGATGAGGCCCATTTCCGCTGAGGCGTCTCAAGGCTGATCACACCTCACCTCTGGAACTTCGAAAGGGTCGTTCACACCCTTGGTGCAAATCCAGAAGTTCCCCGACCTAGCCGTCTCCACTCGAGAGGAATCACGAGGGTCCCGCCCACATCCAGAGGAGCCCCGTTTCCGCCTCGTAGCTCGAGATGAGGGATCCTTTCCCTGCTTCGTCGGGAAAGAGTTCCCGGCGTTCCCGTCGCATGTGAAGAGGAGGCCCTCTCAACAGGAACGGCGAGAGGAACTCCAGGGTCGTGCCACCATTCCAAGAGTCCCCCAGATGTCTCAGTCCATTCCAGAGGAACCTCTTTTCCCTTCACCGGCTCGTCTTTCACGCCGAGGATCGACTCCCACCAAGGTGGCACGTGGCACAGCCCTGTGGGAAAGCCTCGTGGGAAAGCCTCGAGGGACAGCCTCGAGGGAAAGCCACAGATCCCTTGATCCACGTGACAGGAAGCGTGACACTACTGCTGCAGCTCGGGAGGAAAGCGCACGTGCATGCCCCCACTCGAGACGAGGCCTGACTCCCCTGGGGAGACTCAGAAGCACCCCAAGATCCATGGCAACACTGGAGAGGAATCCTCAGGTTCCGGCCCCGACTCCACACAAGGACTGAGGCCCCGGCATGGACGGGAGAGGAATCCCGAGAGGTCCCCTAGCAACTCGCATGGGGACTGGCCTTTCCTGAGGCCACCAGAGCGGGTCCCTGAGGTCCCCGTCGTAACTCGAGAAGACCTGCCGCAACTCGAGAAAATCCAGGAGGTTCTCCCCTCCAGGCGAGATGAGGCCCATTTCCGCTGAGGCGTCTCGAGGCTGATCACACCTCACCTCTGGAACTTCGAAAGGGTCCTTCACACCCTTGGTGCAAATCAAGAAGTTCCCCGACCTAGCCGTCTCCACTCGAGAGGAATCACGAGGGTCCCGCCCACATCCAGAGGAGCCCAGTTTCCGCCTCGTAGCTCGAGATGAGGGATCCTTTCCCTGCTTCTTCGGGAAAGAGTTCCCGGCGTTCCCGTCGCATCTCAAGAGGAGGCCCTCTCAACAGAACGGCGAGAGGAACTCCAGGGTCGTGCCACCATTCCAAGAGTCCCCCAGATGTCTCAGTCCATTCCAGAGGAACCTCTTTTCCCTTCACCGGCTCGTCTTTCACGCCGAGGATCGACTCCCACCAAGGTGGCACGTGGCACAGCCCTGTGGGAAAGCCTCGTGGGAAAGCCTCGAGGGACAGCCTCGAGGGAAAGCCACAGATCCCTTGATCCACGTAACAGGAAGCGTGACACTACTGCTGCAGCTCGGGAGGAAAGCGCACGTGCATGCCCCCACTCGAGACGAGGCCTGACTCCCCTGGGGAGACTCAGAAGCACCCCAAGATCCATGGCAACACTGGAGAGGAATCCTCAGGTTCCGGCCCCGACTCCACACAAGGACTGAGGCCCCGGCATGGACGGGAGAGGAATCCCGAGAGGTCCCCTAGCAACTCGCATGGGGACTGGCCTTTCCTGAGGCCACCAGAGCGGGTCCCTGAGGTCCCCGTCGTAACTCGAGAAGACCTGCCGCAACTGGAGAAAATCCTGGAGGTTCTCCCCTCCAGGCGAGATGAGGCCCATTTCCGCTGAGGCGTCTCGAGGCTGATCACACCTCACCTCTGGAACTTCGAAAGGGTCCTTCACACCCTTGGTGCAAATCAAGAAGTTCCCCGACCTAGCCGTCTCCACTCGAGAGGAATCACGAGGGTCCCGCCCACATCCAGAGGAGCCCCGTTTCCGCCTCGTAGCTCGAGATGAGGGATCCTTTCCCTGCTTCGTCGGGAAAGAGTTCCCGGCGTTCCCGTCGCATCTCAAGAGGAGGCCCTCTCAACAGGAACGGCGAGAGGAACTCCAGGGTCGTGCCACCATTCCAAGAGTCCCCCAGATGTCTCAGTCCATTCCAGAGGAACCTCTTTTCCCTTCACCGGCTCGTCTTTCACGCCGAGGATCGACTCCCACCAAGGTGGCACGTGGCACAGCCCTGTGGGAAAGCCTCGTGGGAAAGCCTCGAGGGACAGCCTCGAGGGAAAGCCACAGATCCCTTGATCCACGTGACAGGAAGCGTGACACTACTGCTGCAGCTCGGGAGGAAAGCGCACGTGCATGCCCCCACACGAGACGAGGCCTGACTCCCCTGGGGAGACTCAGAAGCACCCCAAGATCCATGGCAACACTGCAGAGGAATCCTCAGGTTCCGGCCCCGACTCCACACAAGGACTGAGGCCCCGGCATGGACGGGAGAGGAATCCCAAGAGGTCCCCTAGCAACTCGCATGGGGACTGGCCTTTCCTGAGGCCACCAGAGCGGGTCCCTGAGGTCCCCGTCGAAACTCGAGAAGACCTGCCGCAACTCGAGAAAATCCAGGAGGTTCTCCCCTCCAGGCGAGATGAGGCCCATTTCCGCTGAGGCGTCTCGAGGCTGATCACACCTCACCTCTGGAACTTCGAAAGGGTCCTTCACACCCTTGGTGCAAATCAAGAAGTTCCCCGACCTAGCCGTCTCCACTCGAGAGGAATCACGAGGGTCCCGCCCACATCCAGAGGAGCCCCGTTTCCGCCTCGTAGCTCGAGATGAGGGATCCTTTCCCTGCTTCGTCGGGAAAGAGTTCCCGGCGTTCCCGTCGCATCTCAAGAGGAGGCCCTCTCAACAGGAACGGCGAGAGGAACTCCAGGGTCGTGCCACCATTCCAAGAGTCCCCCAGATGTCTCAGTCCATTCCAGAGGAACCTCTTTTCCCTTCACCGGCTCGTCTTTCACGCCGAGGATCGACTCCCACCAAGGTGGCACGTGGCACAGCCGTGTGGGAAAGCCTCGTGGGAAAGCCTCGAGGGACAGCCTCGAGGGAAAGCCACAGATCCCTTGATCCACGTGACAGGAAGCGTGACACTACTGCTGCAGCTCGGGAGGAAAGCGCACGTGCATGCCCCCACTCGAGACGAGGCCTGACTCCCCTGGGGAGACTCAGAAGCACCCCAAGATCCATGGCAACACTGGAGAGGAATCCTCAGGTTCCGGCCCCGACTCCACACAAGGACTGAGGCCCCAGCATGGACGGGAGAGGAATCCCGAGAGGTCCCCTAGCAACTCGCATGGGGACTGGCCTTTCCTGAGGCCACCAGAGCTGGTCCCTGAGGTCCCCGTCGTAACTCGAGAAGACCTGCCGCAACTCGAGAAAATCCAGGAGGTTCTCCCCTCCAGGCGAGATGAGGCCCATTTCCGCTGAGGCGTCTCGAGTCTGATCACACCTCACCTCTGGAACTTCGAAAGGGTCCTTCACACCCTTGGTGCAAATCAAGAAGTTCCCCGACCTAGCCGTCTCCACTCGAGAGGAATCACGAGGGTCCCACCCACATCCAGAGGAGCCCCGTTTCCGCCTCGTAGCTCGAGATGAGGGATCCTTTCCCTGCTTCGTCGGGAAAGAGTTCCCGGCGTTCCCGTCGCATCTCAAGAGGAGGCCCTCTCAACAGAACGGCGAGAGGAACTCCAGGGTCGTGCCACCATTCCAAGAGTCCCCCAGATGTCTCAGTCCATTCCAGAGGAACCTCTTTTCCCTTCACCGGCTCGTCTTTCACGCCGAGGATCGACTCCCACCAAGGTGGCACGTGGCACAGCCCTGTGGGAAAGCCTCGTGGGAAAGCCTCGAGGGACAGCCTCGAGGGAAAGCCACAGATCCCTTGATCCACGTAACAGGAAGCGTGACACTACTGCTGCAGCTCGGGAGGAAAGCGCACGTGCATGCCCCCACTCGAGACGAGGCCTGACTCCCCTGGGGAGACTCAGAAGCACCCCAAGATCCATGGCAACACTGGAGAGGAATCCTCAGGTTCCGGCCCCGACTCCACACAAGGACTGAGGCCCCGGCATGGACGGGAGAGGAATCCCGAGAGGTCCCCTAGCAACTCGCATGGGGACTGGCCTTTCCTGAGGCCACCAGAGCGGGTCCCTGAGGTCCCCGTCGTAACTCGAGAAGACCTGCCGCAACTGGAGAAAATCCAGGAGGTTCTCCCCTCCAGGCGAGATGAGGCCCATTTCCGCTGAGGCGTCTCGAGGCTGATCACACCTCACCTCTGGAACTTCGAAAGGGTCCTTCACACCCTTGGTGCAAATCAAGAAGTTCCCCGACCTAGCCGTCTCCACTCGAGAGGAATCACGAGGGTCCCGCCCACATCCAGAGGAGCCCCGTTTCCGCCTCGTAGCTCGAGATGAGGGATCCTTTCCCTGCTTCGTCGGGAAAGAGTTCCCGGCGTTCCCGTCGCATCTCAAGAGGAGGCCCTCTCAACAGGAACGGCGAGAGGAACTCCAGGGTCGTGCCACCATTCCAAGAGTCCCCCAGATGTCTCAGTCCATTCCAGAGGAACCTCTTTTCCCTTCACCGGCTCGTCTTTCACGCCGAGGATCGACTCCCACCAAGGTGGCACGTGGCACAGCCCTGTGGGAAAGCCTCGTGGGAAAGCCTCGAGGGACAGCCTCGAGGGAAAGCCACAGATCCCTTGATCCACGTGACAGGAAGCGTGACACTACTGCTGCAGCTCGGGAGGAAAGCGCACGTGCATGCCCCCATTCGAGACGAGGCCTGACTCCCCTGGGGAGACTCAGAAGCACCCCAAGATCCATGGCAACACTGGAGAGGAATCCTCAGGTTCCGGCCCCGACTCCACACAAGGACTGAGGCCCCGGCATGGACGGGAGAGGAATCCCGAGAGGTCCCCTAGCAACTCGCATGGGGACTGGCCTTTCCTGAGGCCACCAGAGCTGGTCCCTGAGGTCCCCGTCGTAACTCGAGAAGACCTGCCGCAACTCGAGAAAATCCAGGAGGTTCTCCCCTCCAGGCGAGATGAGGCCCATTTCCGCTGAGGCGTCTCAAGGCTGATCACACCTCACCTCTGGAACTTCGAAAGGGTCGTTCACACCCTTGGTGCAAATCCAGAAGTTCCCCGACCTAGCCGTCTCCACTCGAGAGGAATCACGAGGGTCCCGCCCACATCCAGAGGAGCCCCGTTTCCGCCTCGTAGCTCGAGATGAGGGATCCTTTCCCTGCTTCGTCGGGAAAGAGTTCCCGGCGTTCCCGTCGCATGTGAAGAGGAGGCCCTCTCAACAGGAACGGCGAGAGGAACTCCAGGGTCGTGCCACCATTCCAAGAGTCCCCCAGATGTCTCAGTCCATTCCAGAGGAACCTCTTTTCCCTTCACCGGCTCGTCTTTCACGCCGAGGATCGACTCCCACCAAGGTGGCACGTGGCACAGCCCTGTGGGAAAGCCTCGTGGGAAAGCCTCGAGGGACAGCCTCGAGGGAAAGCCACAGATCCCTTGATCCACGTGACAGGAAGCGTGACACTACTGCTGCAGCTCGGGAGGAAAGCGCACGTGCATGCCCCCACTCGAGACGAGGCCTGACTCCCCTGGGGAGACTCAGAAGCACCCCAAGATCCATGGCAACACTGGAGAGGAATCCTCAGGTTCCGGCCCCGACTCCACACAAGGACTGAGGCCCCGGCATGGACGGGAGAGGAATCCCGAGAGGTCCCCTAGCAACTCGCATGGGGACTGGCCTTTCCTGAGGCCACCAGAGCGGGTCCCTGAGGTCCCCGTCGTAACTCGAGAAGACCTGCCGCAACTCGAGAAAATCCAGGAGGTTCTCCCCTCCAGGCGAGATGAGGCCCATTTCCGCTGAGGCGTCTCGAGGCTGATCACACCTCACCTCTGGAACTTCGAAAGGGTCCTTCACACCCTTGGTGCAAATCAAGAAGTTCCCCGACCTAGCCGTCTCCACTCGAGAGGAATCACGAGGGTCCCGCCCACATCCAGAGGAGCCCAGTTTCCGCCTCGTAGCTCGAGATGAGGGATCCTTTCCCTGCTTCTTCGGGAAAGAGTTCCCGGCGTTCCCGTCGCATCTCAAGAGGAGGCCCTCTCAACAGAACGGCGAGAGGAACTCCAGGGTCGTGCCACCATTCCAAGAGTCCCCCAGATGTCTCAGTCCATTCCAGAGGAACCTCTTTTCCCTTCACCGGCTCGTCTTTCACGCCGAGGATCGACTCCCACCAAGGTGGCACGTGGCACAGCCCTGTGGGAAAGCCTCGTGGGAAAGCCTCGAGGGACAGCCTCGAGGGAAAGCCACAGATCCCTTGATCCACGTAACAGGAAGCGTGACACTACTGCTGCAGCTCGGGAGGAAAGCGCACGTGCATGCCCCCACTCGAGACGAGGCCTGACTCCCCTGGGGAGACTCAGAAGCACCCCAAGATCCATGGCAACACTGGAGAGGAATCCTCAGGTTCCGGCCCCGACTCCACACAAGGACTGAGGCCCCGGCATGGACGGGAGAGGAATCCCGAGAGGTCCCCTAGCAACTCGCATGGGGACTGGCCTTTCCTGAGGCCACCAGAGCGGGTCCCTGAGGTCCCCGTCGTAACTCGAGAAGACCTGCCGCAACTGGAGAAAATCCTGGAGGTTCTCCCCTCCAGGCGAGATGAGGCCCATTTCCGCTGAGGCGTCTCGAGGCTGATCACACCTCACCTCTGGAACTTCGAAAGGGTCCTTCACACCCTTGGTGCAAATCAAGAAGTTCCCCGACCTAGCCGTCTCCACTCGAGAGGAATCACGAGGGTCCCGCCCACATCCAGAGGAGCCCCGTTTCCGCCTCGTAGCTCGAGATGAGGGATCCTTTCCCTGCTTCGTCGGGAAAGAGTTCCCGGCGTTCCCGTCGCATCTCAAGAGGAGGCCCTCTCAACAGGAACGGCGAGAGGAACTCCAGGGTCGTGCCACCATTCCAAGAGTCCCCCAGATGTCTCAGTCCATTCCAGAGGAACCTCTTTTCCCTTCACCGGCTCGTCTTTCACGCCGAGGATCGACTCCCACCAAGGTGGCACGTGGCACAGCCCTGTGGGAAAGCCTCGTGGGAAAGCCTCGAGGGACAGCCTCGAGGGAAAGCCACAGATCCCTTGATCCACGTGACAGGAAGCGTGACACTACTGCTGCAGCTCGGGAGGAAAGCGCACGTGCATGCCCCTACTCGAGACGAGGCCTGACTCCCCTGGGGAGACTCAGAAGCACCCCAAGATCCATGGCAACACTGGAGAGGAATCCTCAGGTTCCGGCCCCGACTCCACACAAGGACTGAGGCCCCGGCATGGACGGGAGAGGAATCCCGAGAGGTCCCCTAGCAACTCGCATGGGGACTGGCCTTTCCTGAGGCCACCAGAGCGGGTCCCTGAGGTCCCCGTCGTAACTCGAGAAGACCTGCCGCAACTCGAAAAAATCCAGGAGGTTCTCCCCTCCAGGCGAGATGAGGCCCATTTCCGCTGAGGCGTCTCGAGGCTGATCACACCTCACCTCTGGAACTTCGAAAGGGTCCTTCACACCCTTGGTGCAAATCAAGAAGTTCCCCGACCTAGCCGTCTCCACTCGAGAGGAATCACGAGGGTCCCGCCCACATCCAGAGGAGCCCAGTTTCCGCCTCGTAGCTCGAGATGAGGGATCCTTTCCCTGCTTCGTCGGGAAAGAGTTCCCGGCGTTCCCGTCGCATCTCAAGAGGAGGCCCTCTCAACAGAACGGCGAGAGGAACTCCAGGGTCGTGCCACCATTCCAAGAGTCCCCCAGATGTCTCAGTCCATTCCAGAGGAACCTCTTTTCCCTTCACCGGCTCGTCTTTCACACCGAGGATCGACTCCCACCAAGGTGGCACGTGGCACAGCCCTGTGGGAAAGCCTCGTGGGAAAGCCTCGAGGGACAGCCTCGAGGGAAAGCCACAGATCCCTTGATCCACGTAACAGGAAGCGTGACACTACTGCTGCAGCTCGGGAGGAAAGCGCACGTGCATGCCCCCACTCGAGACGAGGCCTGACTCCCCTGGGGAGACTCAGAAGCACCCCAAGATCCATGGCAACACTGGAGAGGAATCCTCAGGTTCCGGCCCCGACTCCACACAAGGACTGAGGCCCCGGCATGGACGGGAGAGGAATCCCGAGAGGTCCCCTAGCAACTCGCATGGGGACTGGCCTTTCCTGAGGCCACCAGAGCGGGTCCCTGAGGTCCCCGTCGTAACTCGAGAAGACCTGCCGCAACTCGAGAAAATCCAGGAGGTTCTCCCCTCCAGGCGAGATGAGGCCCATTTCCGCTGAGGCGTCTCGAGGCTGATCACACCTCACCTCTGGAACTTCGAAAGGGTCCTTCACACCCTTGGTGCAAATCAAGAAGTTCCCCGACCTAGCCGTCTCCACTCGAGAGGAATCACGAGGGTCCCGCCCACATCCAGAGGAGCCCCGTTTCCGCCTCGTAGCTCGAGATGAGGGATCCTTTCCCTGCTTCATCGGGAAAGAGTTCCCGGCGTTCCCGTCGCATGTGAAGAGGAGGCCCTCTCAACAGGAACGGCGAGAGGAACTCCAGGGTCGTGCCACCATTCCAAGAGTCCCCCAGATGTCTCAGTCCATTCCAGAGGAACCTCTTTTCCCTTCACCGGTTCGTCTTTCACGCCGAGGATCGACTCCCACCAAGGTGGCACGTGGCACAGCCCTGTGGGAAAGCCTCGTGGGAAAGCCTCGATGGACAGCCTCGAGGGAAAGCCACAGATCCCTTGATCCACGTGACAGGAAGCGTGACACTACTGCTGCAGCTCGGGAGGAAAGCGCACGTGCATGCCCCCACTCGAGACGAGGCCTGACTCCCCTGGGGAGACTCAGAAGCACCCCAAGATCCATGGCAACACTGGGGAGGAATCCTCAGGTTCCGGCCCCGACTCCACACAAGGACTGAGGCCCCGGCATGGACGGGAGAGGAATCCCGAGAGGTCCTCTAGCAACTCGCATGGGGACTGGCCTTTCCTGAGGCCACCAGAGCGGATCCCTGAGGTCCCCGTCGTAACTCGAGAAGACCTGCCGCAACTCGAGAAAATCCAGGAGGTTCTCCCCTCCAGGCGAGATGAGGCCCATTTCCGCTGAGGCGTCTCGAGGCTGATCACACCTCACCTCTGGAACTTCGAAAGGGTCCTTCACACCCTTGGTGCAAATCAAGAAGTTCCCCGACCTAGCCGTCTCCACTCGAGAGGAATCACGAGGGTCCCGCCCACATCCAGAGGATCCCCGTTTCCGCCTCGTAGCTCGAGATGAGGGATCCTTTCCCTGCTTCGTCGGGAAAGAGTTCCCGGCGTTCCCGTCGCATGTGAAGAGGAGGCCCTCTCAACAGGAACGGCGAGAGGAACTCCAGGGTCGTGCCACCATTCCAAGAGTCCCCCAGATGTCTCAGTCCATTCCAGAGGAACCTCTTTTCCCTTCACCGGCTCGTCTTTCACGCCGAGGATCGACTCCCACCAAGGTGGCACGTGGCACAGCCCTGTGGGAAAGCCTCGTGGGAAAGCCTCGAGGGACAGCCTCGAGGGAAAGCCACAGATCCCTTGATCCACGTGACAGGAAGCGTGACACTACTGCTGCAGCTCGGGAGGAAAGCACACGTGCATGCCCCCACTCGAGACGAGGCCTGACTCCCCTGGGGAGACTCAGAAGCACCCCAAGTTCCATGGCAACACTGGGGAGGAATCCTCAGGTTCCGGCCCCGACTCCACACAAGGACTGAGGCCCCGGCATGGACGGGAGAGGAATCCCGAGAGGTCCCCTAGCAACTCGCATGGGGACTGGCCTTTCCTGAGGCCACCAGAGCGGGTCCCTGAGGTCCCCGTCGTAACTCGAGAAGACCTGCCGCAACTCGAGAAAATCCAGGAGGTTCTCCCCTCCAGGCGAGATGAGGCCCATTTCCGCTGAGGCGTCTCGAGGCTGATCACACCTCACCTCTGGAACTTCGAAAGGGTCCTTCACACCCTTGGTGCAAATCAAGAAGTTCCCCGACCTAGCCGTCTCCACTCGAGAGGAATCACGAGGGTCCCGCCCACATCCAGAGGAGCCCCGTTTCCGCCTCGTAGCTCGAGATGAGGGATCCTTTCCCTGCTTCGTCGGGAAAGAGTTCCCGGCGTTCCCGTCGCAACTCAAGAGGAGGCCCTCTCAACAGGAACGGCGAGAGGAACTCCAGGGTCGTGCCACCATTCCAAGAGTCCCGCAGATGTCTCAGTCCATTCCAGAGGAACCTCTTTTCCCTTCACCGGCTCGTCTTTCACGCCGAGGATCGACTCCCACCAAGGTGGCACGTGGCACAGCCCTGTGGGAAAGCCTCGTGGGAAAGCCTCGAGGGACAGCCTCGAGGGAAAGCCACAGATCCCTTGATCCACGTGACAGGAAGCGTGACACTACTGCTGCAGCTCGGGAGGAAAGCGCACGTGCATGCCCCCACTCGAGACGAGGCCTGACTCCCCTGGGGAGACTCAGAATCACCCCAAGATGCATGGCAACACTGGAGAGGAATCCTCAGGTTCCGGCCCCGACTCCACACAAGGACTGAGGCCCCGGCATGGACGGGAGAGGAATCCCGAGAGGTCCCCTAGCAACTCGCATGGGGACTGGCCTTTCCTGAGGCCACCAGAGCGGGTCCCTGAGGTCCCCGTCGTAACTCGAGAAGACCTGCCGCAACTCGAGAAAATCCAGGAGGTTCTCCCCTCCAGGCGAGATGAGGCCCATTTCCGCTGAGGCGTCTCGAGGCTGATCACACCTCACCTCTGGAACTTCGAAAGGCTCCTTCACACCCTTGGTGCAAATCAAGAAGTTCCCCGACCTAGCCGTCTCCACTCGAGAGGAATCACGAGGGTCCCGCCCACATCCAGAGGAGCCCCGTTTCCGCCTCGTAGCTCGAGATGAGGGATCCTTTCCCTGCTTCGTCGGGAAAGAGTTCCCGGCGTTCCCGTCGCATGTGAAGAGGAGGCCCTCTCAACAGGAACGGCGAGAGGAACTCCAGGGTCGTGCCACCATTCCAAGAGTCCCCCAGATGTCTCAGTCCATTCCAGAGGAACCTCTTTTCCCTTCACCGGTTCGTCTTTCACGCCGAGGATCGACTCCCACCAAGGTGGCACGTGGCACAGCCCTGTGGGAAAGCCTCGTGGGAAAGCCTCGAGGGACAGCCTCGAGGGAAAGCCACAGATCCCTTGATCCACGTGACAGGAAGCGTGACACTACTGCTGCAGCTCGGGAGGAAAGCGCACGTGCATGCCCCCCTCGAGACGAGGCCTGACTCCCCTGGGGAGACTCAGAAGCACCCCAAGATCCATGGCAACACTGGGGAGGAATCCTCAGGTTCCGGCCCCGACTCCACACAAGGACTGAGGCCCCGGCATGGACGGGAGAGGAATCCCGAGAGGTCCCCTAGCAACTCGCATGGGGACTGGCCTTTCCTGAGGCCACCAGAGCGGATCCCTGAGGTCCCCGTCGTAACTCGAGAAGACCTGCCGCAACTCGAGAAAATCCAGGAGGTTCTCCCCTCCAGGCGAGATGAGGCCCATTTCCGCTGAGGCGTCTCGAGGCTGATCACACCTCACCTCTGGAACTTCGAAAGGGTCCTTCACACCCTTGGTGCAAATCAAGAAGTTCCCCGACCTAGCCGTCTCCACTCGAGAGGAATCACGAGGGTCCCGCCCACATCCAGAGGAGCCCCGTTTCCGCCTCGTAGCTCGAGATGAGGGATCCTTTCCCTGCTTCGTCGGGAAAGAGTTCCCGGCGTTCCCGTCGCATGTGAAGAGGAGGCCCTCTCAACAGGAACGGCGAGAGGAACTCCAGGGTCGTGCCAGCATTCCAAGAGTCCCCCAGATGTCTCAGTCCATTCCAGAGGAATCTCTTCTCCCTTCACCGGCTCGTCTTTCACGCCGAGGATCGACTCCCACCAAGGTGGCACGTGGCACAGCCCTGTGGGAAAGCCTCGTGGGAAAGCCTCGAGGGACAGCCTCGAGGGAAAGCCACAGATCCCTTGATCCACGTGACAGGAAGCGTGACACTACTGCTGCAGCTCGGGAGGAAAGCGCACGTGCATGCCCCCACTCGAGACGAGGCCTGACTCCCCTGGGGAGACTCAGAAGCACCCCAAGATGCATGGCAACACTGGAGAGGAATCCTCAGGTTCCGGCCCCGACTCCACACAAGGACTGAGGCCCCGGCATGGACGGGAGAGGAATCCCGAGAGGTCCCCTAGCAACTCGCATGGGGACTGGCCTTTCCTGAGGCCACCAGAGCGGGTCCCTGAGGTCCCCGTCGTAACTCGAGAAGACCTGCCGCAACTCGAGAAAATCCAGGAGGTTCTCCCCTCCAGGCGAGATGAGGCCCATTTCCGCTGAGGCGTCTCGAGGCTGATCACACCTCACCTCTGGAACTTCGAAAGGCTCCTTCACACCCTTGGTGCAAATGAAGAAGTTCCCCGACCTAGCCGTCTCCACTCGAGAGGAATCACGAGGGTCCCGCCCACATCCAGAGGAGCCCCGTTTCCGCCTCGTAGCTCGAGATGAGGGATCCTTTCCCTGCTTCATCGGGAAAGAGTTCCCGGCGTTCCCGTCGCATGTGAAGAGGAGGCCCTCTCAACAGGAACGGCGAGAGGAACTCCAGGGTCGTGCCACCATTCCAAGAGTCCCCCAGATGTCTCAGTCCATTCCAGAGGAACCTCTTTTCCCTTCACCGGTTCGTCTTTCACGCCGAGGATCGACTCCCACCAAGGTGGCACGTGGCACAGCCCTGTGGGAAAGCCTCGTGGGAAAGCCTCGAGGGACAGCCTCGAGGGAAAGCCACAGATCCCTTGATCCACGTGACAGGAAGCGTGACACTACTGCTGCAGCTCGGGAGGAAAGTGCACGTGCATGCCCCCACTCGAGACGAGGCCTGACTCCCCTGGGGAGACTCAGAAGCACCCCAAGATCCATGGCAACACTGGGGAGGAATCCTCAGGTTCCGGCCCCGACTCCACACAAGGACTGAGGCCCCGGCATGGACGGGAGAGGAATCCCGAGAGGTCCCCTAGCAACTCGCATGGGGACTGGCCTTTCCTGAGGCCACCAGAGTGGGTCCCTGAGGTCCCCGTCGTAACTCGAGAAGACCTGCCGCAACTCGAGAAAATCCAGGAGGTTCTCCCCTCCAGGCGAGATGAGGCCCATTTCCGCTGAGGCGTCTCGAGGCTGATCACACCTCACCTCTGGAACTTCGAAAGGGTCCTTCACACCCTTGGTGCAAATCAAGAAGTTCCCCGACCTAGCCGTCTCCACTCGAGAGGAATCACGAGGGTCCCGCCCACATCCAGAGGATCCCCGTTTCCGCCTCGTAGCTCGAGATGAGGGATCCTTTCCCTGCTTCGTCGGGAAAGAGTTCCCGGCGTTCCCGTCGCATGTGAAGAGGAGGCCCTCTCAACAGGAACGGCGAGAGGAACTCCAGGGTCGTGCCACCATTCCAAGAGTCCCCCAGATGTCTCAGTCCATTCCAGAGGAACCTCTTTTCCCTTCACCGGCTCGTCTTTCACGCCGAGGATCGACTCCCACCAAGGTGGCACGTGGCACAGGCCTGTGGGAAAGCCTCGTGGGAAAGCCTCGAGGGACAGCCTCGAGGGAAAGCCACAGATCCCTTGATCCACGTGACAGGAAGCGTGACACTACTGCTGCAGCTCGGGAGGAAAGCACACGTGCATGCCCCCACTCGAGACGAGGCCTGACTCCCCTGGGGAGACTCAGAAGCACCCCAAGTTCCATGGCAACACTGGGGAGGAAACCTCAGGTTCCGGCCCCGACTCCACACAAGGACTGAGGCCCCGGCATGGACGGGAGAGGAAACCCAAGAGGTCCCCTAGCAACTCGCATGGGGACTGGCCTTTCCTGAGGCCACCAGAGCGGGTCCCTGAGGTCCCCGTCGTAACTCGAGAAGACCTGCCGCAACTCGAGAAAATCCAGGAGGTTCTCCCCTCCAGGCGAGATGAGGCCCATTTCCGCTGAGGCGTCTCGAGGCTGATCACACCTCACCTCTGGAACTTCGAAAGGGTCCTTCACACCCTTGGTGCAAATCAAGAAGTTCCCCGACCTAGCCGTCTCCACTCGAGAGGAATCACGAGGGTCCCGCCCACATCCAGAGGAGCCCCGTTTCCGCCTCGTAGCTCGAGATGAGGGATCCTTTCCCTGCTTCGTCGGGAAAGAGTTCCCGGCGTTCCCGTCGCATGTGAAGAGGAGGCCCTCTCAACAGGAACGGCGAGAGGAACTCCAGGGTCGTGCCACCATTCCAAGAGTCCCCCAGATGTCTCAGTCCATTCCAGAGGAACCTCTTCTCCCTTCACCGGCTCGTCTTTCACGCCGAGGATCGACTCCCACCAAGGTGGCACGTGGCACAGCCCTGTGGAAAGCCTCGTGGGAAAGCCTCGAGGGACAGCCTCGAGGGAAAGCCACAGATCCCTTGATCCACGTGACAGGAAGCGTGACACTACTGCTGCAGCTCGGGAGGAAAGCGCACGTGCATGCCCCCACTCGAGACGAGGGCCTGACTCCCCTGGGGAGACTCAGAAGCACCCCAAGATCCATGGGAACACTGGAGAGGAATCCTCAGGTTCCGGCCCCGACTCCACACAAGGACTGAGGCCCCGGCATGGACGGGAGAGGAATCCCGAGAGGTCCCCTAGCAACTCGCATGGGGACTGGCCTTTCCTGAGGCCACCAGAGCGGGTCCCTGAGGTCCCCGTTGTAACTCGAGAAGACCTGCCGCAACTCGAGAAAATCCAGGAGGTTCTCCCCTCCAGGCGAGATGAGGCCCATTTCCGCAGAGGCGTCTCGAGGCTGATCACACCTCACCTCTGGAACTTCGAAAGGGTCCTTCACACCCTTGGTGCAAATCAAGAAGTTCCCCGACCTAGCCGTCTCCACTCGAGAGGAATCACGAGGGTCCCGCCCACATCCAGAGGAGCCCCGTTTCCGCCTCGTAGCTCGAGATGAGGGATCCTTTCCCTGCTTCGTCGGGAAAGAGTTCCCGGCGTTCCCGTCGCATCTCAAGAGGAGGCCCTCTCAACAGGAACGGCGAGAGGAACTCCAGGGTCGTGCCACCATTCCAAGAGTCCCCCAGATGTCTCAGTCCATTCCAGAGGAACCTCTTTTCCCTTCACCGGCTCGTCTTTCACGCCGAGGATCGACTCCCACCAAGGTGGCACGTGGCACAGCCCTGTGGAAAGCCTCGTGGGAAAGCCTCGAGGGACAGCCTCGAGGGAAAGCCACAGATCCCTTGATCCACGTGACAGGAAGCGTGACACTACTGCTGCAGCTCGGGAGGAAAGCGCACATGCATGCCCCCACTCGAGACGAGGCCTGACTCCCCTGGGGAGACTCAGAAGCACCCCAAGATCCATGGCAACACTGGAGAGGAATCCTCAGGTTCCGGCCCCGACTCCACACAAGGACTGAGGCCCCAGCATGGACGGGAGAGGAATCCCGAGAGGTCCCCTAGCAACTCGCATGGGGACTGGCCTTTCCTGAGGCCACCAGAGCGGGTCCCTGAGGTCCACGTCGTAACTCGAGAAGACCTGCCGCAACTCGAGAAAATCCAGGAGGTTCTCCCCTCCAGGCGAGATGAGGCCCATTTCCGCTGAGGCGTCTCGAGGCTGATCACACCTCACCTCTGGAACTTCGAAAGGGTCCTTCACACCCTTGGTGCAAATCAAGAAGTTCCCCGACCTAGCCGTCTCCACTCGAGAGGAATCACGAGGGTCCCGCCCACATCCAGAGGAGCCCCGTTTCCACCTCTTAGCTCGAGATGAGGGATCCTTTCTCTGCTTCGTCGGGAAAGAGTTCCCGGCGTTCCCGTCGCATGTGAAGAGGAGGCCCTCTCAACATGAACGGCGAGAGGAACTCCAGGGTCGTGCCAGCATTCCAAGAGTCCCCCAGATGTCTCAGTCCCATTCCAGAGGAACCTCTTTTCCCTTCACCGGCTCGTCTTTCACGCCGAGGATCGACTCCCACCAAGGTGGCACGTGGCACAGCCCTGTGGGAAAGCCTCGTGGGAAAGCCTCGAGGGACAGCCTCGAGGGAAAGCCACAGATCCCTTGATCCACGTGACAGGAAGCGTGACACTACTGCTGCAGCTCGGGAGGAAAGCTCACGTGCATGCCCCCACTCGAGACGAGGCCTGACTCCCCTGGGGAGACTCAGAAGCACCCCAAGATCCATGGCAACACTGGAGAGGAATCCTCAGGTTCCGGCCCCGACTCCACACAAGGACTGAGGCCCCGGCATGGACGGGAGAGGAATCCCGAGAGGTCCCCTAGCAACTCGCATGGGGACTGGCCTTTCCTGAGGCCACCAGAGCGGGTCCCTGAGGTCCCCGTCGTAACTCGAGAAGACCTGCCGCAACTCGAGAAAATCCAGGAGGTTCTCCCCTCCAGGCGAGATGAGGCCCATTTCCGCTGAGGCGTCTCGAGGCTGATCACACCTCACCTCTGGAACTTCGAAAGGGTCCTTCACACCCTTGGTGCAAATCAAGAAGTTCCCCGACCTAGCCGTCTCCACTCGAGAGGAATCACGAGGGTTCCGCCCACATCCAGAGGAGCCCCGTTTCCGCCTCGTAGCTCGAGATGAGGGATCCTTTCCCTGCTTCGTCGGGAAAGAGTTCCCGGCGTTCCCATCGCATGTGAAGAGGAGGCCCTCTCAACAGGTACGGCGAGAGGAACTCCAGGGTCGTGCCACCATTCCAAGAGTCCCCCAGATGTCTCAGTCCATTCCAGAGGAACCTCTTTTCCCTTCACCGGCTCGTCTTTCACGCCGAGGATCGACTCCCACCAAGGTGGCACGTGGCACAGCCCTGTGGGAAAGCCTCGAGGGACAGTCTCGAGGGAAAGCCACAGATCCCTTGATCCACGTGACAGGAAGCGTGACACTACTGCTGCAGCTCGGGAGGAAAGCGCACGTGCATGCCCCCACTCGAGACGAGGCCTGACTCCCCTGGGGAGACTCAGAAGCACCCCAAGATCCATGGCAACACTGGAGAGGAATCCTCAGGTTCCGGCCCCGACTCCACACAAGGAGTGAGGCCCCGGCATGGACGGGAGAGGAATCCCGAGAGGTCCCCTAGCAACTCGCATGGGGACTGGCCTTTCCTGAGACCACCAGAGTGGGTCCCTGAGGTCCCCGTCGTAACTCGAGAAGACCTGCCGCAACTCGAGAAAATCCAGGAGGTTCTCCCCTCCAGGCGAGATGAGGCCCATTTCCGCTGAGGCGTCTCGAGGCTGATCACACCTCACCTCTGGAACTTCGAAAGGGTCGTTCACACCCTTGGTGCAAATCCAGAAGTTCCCCGACCTAGCCGTCTCCACTCGAGAGGAATCACGAGGGTCCCGCCCACATCCAGAGGAGCCCCGTTTCCGCCTCGTAGCTCGAGATGAGGGATCCTTTCCCTGCTTCGTCGGGAAAGAGTTCCCGGCGTTCCCGTCGCATGTGAAGAGGAGGCCCTCTCAACAGGAACGGCGAGAGGAACTCCAGGGTCGTGCCACCATTCCAAAAGTCCCCCAGATGTCTCAGTCCATTCCAGAGGAACCTCTTCTCCCTTCACCGGCTCGTCTTTCACGCCGAGGATCGACTCCCACCAAGGTGGCACGTGGCACAGCCCTGTGGGAAAGCCTCGTGGGAAAGCCTCGAGGGACAGCCTCGAGGGAAAGCCACAGATCCCTTGATCCACGTGACAGGAAGCGTGACACTACGGCTGCAGCTCGGGAGGAAAGCGCACGTGCATGCCCCCACTCGAGACGAGGCCTGACTCCCCTGGGGAGACTCAGAAGCACCCCAAGATCCATGGCAACACTGGAGAGGAATCCTCAGGTTCCGGCCCCGACTCCACACAAGGACTGAGGCCCCGGCATGGACGGGAGAGGAATCCCGAGAGGTCCCCTAGCAACTCGCATGGGGACTGGCCTTTCCTGAGGCCACCAGAGCGGGTCCCTGAGGTCCCCGTTGTAACTCGAGAAGACCTGCCGCAACTCGAGAAAATCCAGGAGGTTCTCCCCTCCAGGCGAGATGAGGCCCATTTCCGCAGAGGCGTCTCGAGGCTGATCACACCTCACCTCTGGAACTTCGAAAGGCTCCTTCACACCCTTGGTGCAAATCAAGAAGTTCCCCGACCTAGCCGTCTCCACTCGAGAGGAATCACGAGGGTCCCGCCCACATCCAGAGGAGCCCCGTTTCCGCCTCGTAGCTCGAGATGAGGGATCCTTTCCCTGCTTCGTCGGGAAAGAGTTCCCGGCGTTCCCGTCGCATCTCAAGAGGAGGCCCTCTCAACAGGAACGGCGAGAGGAACTCCAGGGTCGTGCCACCATTCCAAGAGTCCCCCAGATGTCTCAGTCCATTCCAGAGGAACCTCTTTTCCCTTCACCGGCTCTCGTCTTTCACGCCGAGGATCGACTCCCACCAAGGTGGCACGTGGCACAGCCCTGTGGGAAAGCCTCGTGGGAAAGCCTCGAGGGACAGCCTCGAGGGAAAGCCACAGATCCCTTGATCCACGTGACAGGAAGCGTGACACTACTGCTGCAGCTCGGGAGGAAAGCGCACATGCATGCCCCCACTCGAGACGAGGCCTGACTCCCCTGGGGAGACTCAGAAGCACCCCAAGATCCATGGCAACACTGGAGAGGAATCCTCAGGTTCCGGCCCCGACTCCACACAAGGACTGAGGCCCCGGCATGGACGGGAGAGGAATCCCGAGAGGTCCCCTAGCAACTCGCATGGGGACTGGCCTTTCCTGAGGCCACCAGAGCGGGTCCCTGAGGTCCACGTCGTAACTCGAGAAGACCTGCCGCAACTCGAGAAAATCCAGGAGGTTCTCCCCTCCAGGCGAGATGAGGCCCATTTCCGCTGAGGCGTCTCGAGGCTGATCACACCTCACCTCTGGAACTTCGAAAGGGTCCTTCACACCCTTGGTGCAAATCAAGAAGTTCCCCGACCTAGCCGTCTCCACTCGAGAGGAATCACGAGGGCCCCGCCCACATCCAGAGGAGCCCCGTTTCCACCTCTTAGCTCGAGATGAGGGATCCTTTCCCTGCTTCGTCGGGAAAGAGTTCCCGGCGTTCCCGTCGCATGTGAAGAGGAGGCCCTCTCAACATGAACGGCGAGAGGAACTCCAGGGTCGTGCCACCATTCCAAGAGTCCCCCAGATGTCTCAGTCCATTCCAGAGGAACCTCTTTTCCCTTCACCGGCTCGTCTTTCACGCCGAGGATCGACTCCCACCAAGGTGGCACGTGGCACAGCCCTGTGGGAAAGCCTCGTGGGAAAGCCTCGAGGGACAGCCTCGAGGGAAAGCCACAGATCCCTTGATCCACGTGACAGGAAGCGTGACACTACTGCTGCAGCTCGGGAGGAAAGCTCACGTGCATGCCCCCACTCGAGACGAGGCCTGACTCCCCTGGGGAGACTCAGAAGCACCCCAAGATCCATGGCAACACTGGAGAGGAATCCTCAGGTTCCGGCCCCGACTCCACACAAGGACTGAGGCCCCGGCATGGACGGGAGAGGAATCCCGAGAGGTCCCCTAGCAACTCGCATGGGGACTGGCCTTTCCTGAGGCCACCAGAGCGGGTCCCTGAGGTCCCCGTCGTAACTCGAGAAGACCTGCCGCAACTCGAGAAAATCCAGGAGGTTCTCCCCTCCAGGCGAGATGAGGCCCATTTCCGCTGAGGCGTCTCGAGGCTGATCACACCTCACCTCTGGAACTTCGAAAGGGTCCTTCACACCCTTGGTGCAAATCAAGAAGTTCCCCGACCTAGCCGTCTCCACTCGAGAGGAATCACGAGGGTTCCGCCCACATCCAGAGGAGCCCCGTTTCCGCCTCGTAGCTCGAGATGAGGGATCCTTTCCCTGCTTCGTCGGGAAACAGTTCCCGGCGTTCCCATCGCATGTGAAGAGGAGGCCCTCTCAACAGGTACGGCGAGAGGAACTCCAGGGTAGTGCCACCATTCCAAGAGTCCCCCAGATGTCTCAGTCCATTCCAGAGGAACCTCTTTTCCCTTCACCGGCTCGTCTTTCACGCCGAGGATCGACTCCCACCAAGGTGGCACGTGGCACAGCCCTGTGGGAAAGCCTCGAGGGACAGTCTCGAGGGAAAGCCACAGATCCCTTGATCCACGTGACAGGAAGCGTGACACTACTGCTGCAGCTCGGGAGGAAAGCGCACGTGCATGCCCCCACTCGAGACGAGGCCTGACTCCCCTGGGGAGACTCAGAAGCACCCCAAGATCCATGGGAACACTGGAGAGGAATCCTCAGGTTCCGGCCCCGACTCCACACAAGGAGTGAGGCCCCGGCATGGACGGCAGAGGAATCCCGAGAGGTCCCCTAGCAACTCGCATGGGGACTGGCCTTTCCTGAGGCCACCAGAGTGGGTCCCTGAGGTCCCCGTCGTAACTCGAGAAGACCTGCCGCAACTCGAGAAAATCCAGGAGGTTCTCCCCTCCAGGCGAGATGAGGCCCATATCCGCTGAGGCGTCTCGAGGCTGATAACACCTCACCTCTGGAACTTCGAAAGGGTCGTTCACACCCTTGGTGCAAATCCAGAAGTTCCCCGACCTACCCGTCTCCACTCGAGAGGAATCACGAGGGTCCCGCCCACATCCAGAGGAGCCCCGTTTCCGCCTCGTAGCTCGAGATGAGGGATCCTTTCCCTGCTTCGTCGGGAAAGAGTTCCCGGCGTTCCCGTCGCATGTGAAGAGGAGGCCCTCTCAACAGGAACGGCGAGAGGAACTCCAGGGTCGTGCCACCATTCCAAGAGTCCCCCAGATGTCTCAGTCCATTCCAGAGGAACCTCTTTTCCCTTCACCGGCTCGTCTTTCACGCCGAGGATCGACTCCCACCAAGGTGGCACGTGGCACAGCCCTGTGGGAAAGCCTCGAGGGACAGTCTCGAGGGAAAGCCACAGATCCCTTGATCCACGTGACAGGAAGCGTGACACTACTGCTGCAGCTCGGGAGGAAAGCGCACGTGCATGCCCCCACTCGAGACGAGGCCTGACTCCCCTGGGGAGACTCAGAAGCACCCCAAGATCCATGGCAACACTGGATAGGAATCCTCAGGTTCCGGCCCCGACTCCACACAAGGAGTGAGGCCCCGGCATGGACGGGAGAGGAATCCCGAGAGGTCCCCTAGCAACTCGCATGGGGACTGGCCTTTCCTGAGGCCACCAGAGTGGGTCCCTGAGGTCCCCGTCGTAACTCGAGAAGACCTGCCGCAACTCGAGAAAATCCAGGAGGTTCTCCCCTCCAGGCGAGATGAGGCCCATATCCGCTGAGGCGTCTCGAGGCTGATAACACCTCACCTCTGGAACTTCGAAAGGGTCGTTCACACCCTTGGTGCAAATCCAGAAGTTCCCCGACCTACCCGTCTCCACTCGAGAGGAATCACGAGGGTCCCGCCCACATCCAGAGGAGCCCCGTTTCCGCCTCGTAGCTCGAGATGAGGGATCCTTTCCCTGCTTCGTCGGGAAAGAGTTCCCGGCGTTCCCGTCGCATCTCAAGAGGAGGCCCCTCTCAACAGGAATGGCGAGAGGAACTCCAGGGTCGTGCCACCATTCCAAGAGTCCCCCAGATGTCTCAGTCCATTCCAGAGGAACCTCTTTTCCCTTCACCGGCTCGTCTTTCACGCCGAGGATCGACTCCCACCAAGGTGGCACGTGGCACAGCCCTGTGGGAAAGCCTCGTGGGAAAGCCTCGAGGGACAGCCTCGAGGGAAAGCCACAGATCCCTTGATCCACGTGACAGGAAGCGTGACACTACTGCTGCAGCTCGGGAGGAAAGCGCACGTGCATGCCCCCACTCGAGACGAGGCCTGACTCCCCTGGGGAGACTCAGAAGCACCCCAAGATCATGGCAACACTGGAGAGGAATCCTCAGGTTCCGGCCCCGACTCCACACAAGGACTGAGGCCCCGGCATGGACGGGAGAGGAATCCCGAGAGGTCCCCTAGCAACTCGCATGGGGACTGGCCTTTCCTGAGGCCACCAGAGCGGGTCCCTGAGGTCCCCGTCGTAACTCGAGAAGACCTGCCGCAACTCGAGAAAATCCAGGAGGTTCTCCCCTCCAGGCGAGATGAGGCCCATTTCCGCTGAGGCGTCTCGAGGCTGATCACACCTCACCTCTGGAACTTCGAAAGGGTCCTTCACACCCTTGGTGCAAATCAAGAAGTTCGCCGACCTAGCCGTCTCCACTCGAGAGGAATCACGAGGGTCCCGCCCACATCCAGAGGAGCCCCGTTTCCGCCTCGTAGCTCGAGATGAGGGATCCTTTCCCTGCTTCGTCGGGAAAGAGTTCCCGGCGTTCCCGTCGCATGTGAAGAGGAGGCCCTCTCAACAGGAACGGCGAGAGGAACTCCAGGGTCGTGCCACCATTCCAAGAGTCCCCCAGATGTCTCAGTCCATTCCAGAGGAACCTCTTTTCCCTTCACCGGCTCGTCTTTCACGCCGAGGATCGACTCCCACCAAGGTGGCACGTGGCACAGCCCTGTGGGAAAGCCTCGTGGGAAAGCCTCGAGGGACAGCCTCGAGGGAAAGCCACAGATCCCTTGATCCACGTGACAGGAAGCGTGACACTACTGCTGCAGCTCGGGAGGAAAGCGCACGTGCATGCCCCCACTCGAGACGAGGCCTGACTCCCCTGGGGAGACTCAGAAGCACCCCAAGATCCATGGCAACACTGGAGAGGAATCCTCAGGTTCCGGCCCCGACTCCACACAAGGACTGAGGCCCCGGCATGGACGGGAGAGGAATCCCGAGAGGTCCCCTAGCAACTCGCATGGGGACTGGCCTTTCCTGAGGCCACCAGAGCGGGTCCCTGAGGTCCCCCGTCGTAACTCGAGAAGACCTGCCGCAACTCGAGAAAATCCAGGAGGTTCTCCCCTCCAGGCGAGATGAGGCCCATTTCCGCTGAGGCGTCTCGAGGCTGATCACACCTCACCTCTGGAACTTCGAAAGGGTCCTTCACACCCTTGGTGCAAATCAAGAAGTTCGCCGACCTAGCCGTCTCCACTCGAGAGGAATCACGAGGGTCCCGCCCACATCCAGAGGAGCCCCGTTTCCGCCTCGTAGCTCGAGATGAGGGATCCTTTCCCTGCTTCGTCGGGAAAGAGTTCCCGGCGTTCCCGTCGCATGTGAAGAGGAGGCCCTCTCAACAGGAACGGCGAGAGGAACTCCAGGGTCGTGCCACCATTCCAAGAGTCCCCCAGATGTCTCAGTCCATTCCAGAGGAACCTCTTTTCCCTTCACCGCTCGTCTTTCACGCCGAGGATCGACTCCCACCAAGGTGGCACGTGGCACAGCCCTGTGGGAAAGCCTCGTGGGAAAGCCTCGAGGGACAGCCTCGAGGGAAAGCCACAGATCCCTTGATCCACGTGACAGGAAGCGTGACACTACTGCTGCAGCTCGGGAGGAAAGCGCACGTGCATGCCCCCACTCGAGACGAGGCCTGACTCCCCTGGGGAGACTCAGAAGCACCCCAAGATCCATGGCAATACTGGAGAGGAATCCTCAGGTTCCGGCCCCGACTCTACACAAGGACTGAGGCCCCGGCATGGACGGGAGAGGAATCCCGAGAGGTCCCCTAGCAACTCGCATGGGGACTGGCCTTTCCTGAGGCCACCAGAGCGGGTCCCTGAGGTCCCCGTCGTAACTCGAGAAGACCTGCCGCAACTGGAGAAAATCCAGGAGGTTCTCCCCTCCAGGCGAGATGAGGCCCATTTCCGCTGAGGCGTCTCGAGGCTGATCACACCTCACCTCTGGAACTTCGAAAGGGTCCTTCACACCCTTGGTGCAAATCAAGAAGGTCCCCGACCTAGCCTTCTTCACACGAGAGGAATCACGAGGGTCCCGCCCACATCCAGAGGAGCCCCGTTTCCGCCTCGTAGCTCGAGATGAGGGATCCTTTCCCTGCTTCTTCGGGAAAGAGTTCCCGGCGTTCCCGTCGCATCTCAAGAGGAGGCCCCCTCAACTGGAACGGCGAGAGGAACTCCAGGGTCGTGCCACCATTCCAAGAGTCCCCCAGATGTCTCAGTCCATTCCAGAGGAACCTCTTTTCCCTTCACCGGCTCGTCTTTCACGCCGAGGATCGACTCCCACCAAGGTGGCACGTGGCACAGCCCTGTGGGAAAGACTCGTGGGAAAGCCTCGAGGGACAGCCTCGAGGGAAAGCCACAGATCCCTTGATCCACGTGACAGGAAGCGTGACACTACTGCTGCAGCTCGGGAGGAAAGCGCACGTGCATGCCCCCACTCGAGACGAGGCCTGACTCCCCTGGGGAGACTCAGAAGCACCCCAAGATCCATGGCAACACTGGGGAGGAATCCTCAGGTTCCGGCCCCGACTCCACACAAGGACTGAGGCCCCGGCATGGACGGGAGAGGAATCCCGAGAGGTCCCCTAGCAACTCGCATGGGGACTGGCCTTTCCTGAGGCCACCAGAGCGGGTCCCTGAGGTCCCCGTCGTAACTCGAGAAGACCTGCCGCAACTCGAGAAAATCCAGGAGGTTCTCCCCTCCAGGCGAGATGAGGCCCATTTCCGCAGAGGCTTCTCGAGGCTGATCACACCTCACCTCTGGAACTTCGCAAGGGTCCTTCACACCCTTGGTGCAAATCAAGAAGTTCCCCGACCTAGCCGTCTCCACTCGAGAGGAATCACGAGGGTCCCGCCCACATCCAGAGGAGCCCCGTTTTCGCCTCGTAGCTCGAGATGAGGGATCCTTTCCCTGCTTCGTCGGGAAAGAGTTCCTGGCGTTCCCGTCGCATCTCAAGAGGAGGCCCTCTCAACAGGAACGGCGAGAGGAACTCCAGGGTCGTGCCACCATTCCAAGAGTCCCCCAGATGTCTCAGTCCATTCCAGAGGAACCTCTTTTCCCTTCACCGGCTCGTCTTTCACGCCGAGGATCGACTCCCACCAAGGTGGCACGTGGCACAGCCCTGTGGGAAAGCCTCGTGGGAAAGCCTCGAGGGACAGCCTCGAGGGAAAGCCACAGATCCCTTGATCCACGTGACAGGAAGCGTGACACTACTGCTGCAGCTCGGGAGGAAAGCGCACGTGCATGCCCCCACTCGAGACGAGGCCTGACTCCCCTGGGGAGACTCAGAAGCACCCCAAGATCCATGGCAACACTGGAGAGGAATCCTCAGGTTCCGGCCCCGACTCCACACAAGGACTGAGGCCCCGGCATGGACGGGAGAGGAATCCCGAGAGGTCCCCTAGCAACTCGCATGGGGACTGGCCTTTCCTGAGGCCACCAGAGCGGGTCCCTGAGGTCCCCGTCGTAACTCGAGAAGACCTGCCGCAACTCGAGAAAATCCAGGAGGTTCTCCCCTCCAGGCGAGATGAGGCCCATATCCGCTGAGGCGTCTCGAGGCTGATCACACCTCACCTCTGGAACTTCGAAAGGGTCCTTCACACCCTTGGTGCAAATCAAGAAGTTCCCCGACATACCCGTCTCCACTCGAGAGGAATCACGAGGGTCCCGCCCACATCCAGAGGAGCCCCGTTTCCGCCTCGTAGCTCGAGATGAGGGATCCTTTCCCTGCTTCGTCGGGAAAGAGTTCCCGGCCTTCCCGTCGCATCTCAAGAGGAGGCCCTCTCAACAGGAACGGCGAGAGGAACTCCAGGGTCGTGCCACCATTCCAAGAGTCCCCCAGATGTCTCAGTCCATTCCAGAGGAACCTCTTTTCCCTTCACCGGCTCGTCCTTCTCGCCGAGGATCGACTCCCACCAAGGTGACACGTGGCACAGCCCTGTGGGAAAGCCTCGTGGGAAAGCCTCGAGGGACAGCCTCGAGGGAAAGCCACAGATCCCTTGATCCACGTGACAGGAAGCGTGACACTACTGCTGCAGCTCGGGAGGAAGCGCACGTGCATGCCCCCACTCGAGACGAGGCCTGACTCCCCTGGGGAGACTCAGAAGCACCCCAAGATCCATGGCAACACTGGGGAGGAATCCTCAGGTTCCGGCCCCGACTCCACACAAGGACTGAGGCCCCGGCATGGACGGGAGAGGAATCCCGAGAGGTCCCCTAGCAACTCGCATGGGGACTGGCCTTTCCTGAGGCCACCAGAGCGGGTCCCTGAGGTCCCCGTCGTAACTCGAGAAGACCTGCCGCAACTCGAGAAAATCCAGGAGGTTCTCCCCTCCAGGCGAGATGAGGCCCATTTCCGCTGAGGCGTCTCGAGGCTGTTCACACCTCACCTCTGGAACTTCGAAAGGGTCCTTCACACCCTTGGTGCAAATCAAGAAGTTCCCCGACCTAGCCGTCTCCACTCGAGAGGAATCACGAGGGTCCCGCCCACATCCAGAGGAGCCCCGTTTCCGCCTCGTAGCTCGAGATGAGGGATCCTTTCCCTGCTTCGTCGGGAAAGAGTTCCCGGCGTTCCCGTCGCATGTGAAGAGGAGGCCCTCTCAACAGGAACGGCGAGAGGAACTCCAGGGTCGTGCCACCATTCCAAGAGTCCCCCAGATGTCTCAGTCCATTCCAGAGGAACCTCTTTTCCCTTCACCGGCTCGTCTTTCACGCCGAGGATCGACTCCCACCAAGGTGGCACGTGGCACAGCCCTGTGGGAAAGCCTCGTGGGAAAGCCTCGAGGGACAGCCTCGAGGGAAAGCCACAGATCCCTTGATCCACGTGACAGGAAGCGTGACACTACTGCTGCAGCTCGGGAGGAAAGCACACGTGCATGCCCCCACTCGAGACGAGGCCTGACTCCCCTGGGGAGACTCAGAAGCACCCCAAGATCCATGGCAACACTGGAGAGGAATCCTCAGGTTCCGGCCCCGACTCCACACAAGGACTGAGGCCCCGGCATGGACGGGAGAGAATCCCGAGAGGTCCCCTAGCAACTCGCATGGGGACTGGCCTTTCCTGAGGCCACCAGAGCGGGTCCCTGAGGTCCCCGTCGTAACTCGAGAAGACCTGCCGCAACTCGAGAAAATCCAGGAGTTTCTCCCCTCCAGGCGAGATGAGGCCCATTTCCGCTGAGGCGTCTCGAGGCTGATCACACCTCACCTCTGGAACTTCGAAAGGGTCCTTCACACCCTTGGTGCAAATCAAGAAGTTCCCCGACCTAGCCGTCTCCACTCGAGAGGAATCACGAGGGTCCCGCCCACATCCAGAGGAGCCCCGTTTCCGCCTCGTAGCTCGAGATGAGGGATCCTTTCCCTGCTTCGTCGGGAAAGAGTTCCCGGCGTTCCCGTCGCATCTCAAGAGGAGGCCCTCTCAACAGGAACGGCGAGAGGAACTCCAGGGTCGTGCCACCATTCCAAGAGTCCCCCAGATGTCTCAGTCCATTCCAGAGGAACCTCTTTTCCCTTCACAGGGTCGTCTTTCACGCCGAGGATCGACTCCCACCAAGGTGGCACGTGGCACAGCCCTGTGGGAAAGCCTCGTGGGAAAGCCTCGAGGGACAGCCTCGAGGGAAAGCCACAGATCCCTTGATCCACGTGACAGGAAGCGTGACACTACTGCTGCAGCTCGGGAGGAAAGCGCACGTGCATGCCCCCACTCGAGACGAGGCCTGACTCCCCTGGGGAGACTCAGAAGCACCCCAAGATCCATGGCAACACTGGAGAGGAATCCTCAGGTTCCGGCCCCGACTCCACACAAAGACTGAGGCCCCGGCATGGACGGGAGAGGAATCCCGAGAGGTCCCCTAGCAACTCGCATGGGGACTGGCCTTTCCTGAGGCCACCAGAGCGGGTCCCTGAGGTCCCCGTCGTAACTCGAGAAGACCTGCCGCAACTCGAGAAAATCCAGGAGGTTCTCCCCTCCAGGCGAGATGAGGCCCATTTCCGCTGAGGCGTCTCGAGGCTGATCACACTTCACCTCTGGAACTTCGAAAGGCTCCTTCACACCCTTGGTGCAAATCAAGAAGTTCCCCGACATACCCGTCTGCACTCGAGAGGAATCACGAGGGTCCCGCCCACATCCAGAGGAGCCCCGTTTCCGCCTCGTAGCTCGAGATGAGAAATCCTTTCCCTGCTTCTTCGGGAAAGAGTTCCCGGCCTTCCCGTCGCATCTCAAGAGGAGGCCCTCTCAACAGGAACGGCGAGAGGAACTCCAGGGTCGTGCCACAATTCCAAGAGTCCCCCAGATGTCTCAGTCCATTCCAGAGGAACCTCTTTTCTCTTCACCGGCTCGTCTTTCACGCCGAGGATCGACTCACACCAAGGTGGCACGTGGCACAGCCCTGTGGGAAAGCCTCGTGGGAAAGCCTCGAGGGACAGCCTCGAGGGAAAGCCACAGATCCCTTGATCCACGTGACAGGAAGCGTGACACTACTGCTGCAGCTCGGGAGGAAAGCGCAGGTGCATGCCCCCACTCGAGACGAGGCCTGACTCCCCTGTGGAGACTCAGAAGCACCCCAAGATCCATGGCAACACTGGAGAGGAATCCTCAGGTTCCGGCCCCGACTCCACACAAGGACTGAGGCCCCGGCATGGACGGGAGAGGAATCCCGAGAGGTCCCCTAGCAACTCGCATGGGGACTGGCCTTTCCTGAGGCCACCAGCCTGGGTCCCTGAGGTCCCCGTCGTAACTCGAGAAGACCTGCCGCAACTCGAGAAAATCCAGGAGGTTCTCCCCTCCAGGCGAGATGAGGCCCATTTCCGCTGAGGCGTCTCGAGGCTGATCACACCTCACCTCTGGAACTTCGAAAGGGTCCTTCACACCCTTGGTGCAAATCAAGAATTTCCCCGACCTAGCCGTCTCCACTCGAGAGGAATCACGAGGGTCCCGCCCACATCCAGAGGAGCCCCGTTTCCGCCTCGTAGCTCGAGATGAGGGATCCTTTCCCTGCTTCGTCGGGAAAGAGTTCCCGGCGTTCCCGTCGCATCTCAAGAGGAGGCCCTCTCAACAGGAACGGCGAGAGGAACTCCAGGGTCGTGCCACCATTCCAAGAGTCCCCCAGATGTCTCAGTCCATTCCAGAGGAACCTCTTTTCCCCTCACCGGCTCGTCTTTCACGCCGAGGATCGACTCACACCAAGGTGGCACGTGGCACAGCCCTGTGGGAAAGCCTCGTGGGAAAGCCTCGAGGGACAGCCTCGAGGGAAAGACGCAGATCCCTTGATCCACGTGACAGGAAGCGTGACACTACTGCTGCAGCTCGGGAGGAAAGCGCACGTGCATGCCCCCACTCGAGACGAGTCCTGACTCCCCTGGGGAGACTCAGAAGCACCACAAGATCCATAGCAACACTGGAGAGGAATCCGAAGTTTCCGGCCCCGACTCCACACAAGGACTGAGGCCCCGGCCTGGACGGGAGAGGAATCCCGAGAGGTCCCCTAGCAACTCGCATGGGGACTGGCCTTTCCTGAGGCCACCAGAGCGGGTCCCTGAGGTCCCCGTTGTAACTCGAGAAGACCTGCCGCAACTGGAGAAAATCCAGGAGGTTCTCCCCTCCAGGCGAGATGAGGCCCATTTCCGCTGAGGCGTCTCGAGGCTGATCACACCTCACCTCTGGAACTTCGAAAGGCTCCTTCACACCCTTGGTGCAAATCAAGAAGTTCCCCGACCTAGCCGTCTCCACTCGAGAGGAATTACGAGGGTCCCGCCCACATCCAGAGGAGCCCCGTTTCCGCCTCGTAGCTCGAGATGAGGGATCCTTTCCCTGCTTCGTCGGGAAAGAGTTCCCGGCCTTCCCGTAGCATCTCAAGAGGAGGCCCTCTCAACAGGAACGGCGAGAGGAACTCCAGGGTCGTGCCACCATTCCAAGAGTCCCCCAGATGTCTCAGTCCATTGAGAGGAACCTCTTTTCCCTTCACCGGCTCGTCTTTCACGCCGAGGATCGACTCACACCAAGGTGGCACGTGGCACAGCCCTGTGGGAAAGCCTCGTGGGAAAGCCTCGAGGGACAGCCTCGAGGGAAAGCCACAGATCCCTTGATCCACGTGACAGGAATCGTGACACTACTGCTGCAGCTCGGGAGGAAAGCGCACGTGCATGCCCCCACTCGAGACGAGGCCTGACTCCCCTGGGGAGACTCAGAAGCACCCCAAGATCCATGGCAACACTGGAGAGGAATCCTCAGGTTCCGGCCCCGACTCCACACAAGGACTGAGGCCCCGGCATGGACGGGAGAGGAATCCCGAGAGGTCCCCTAGCAACTCGCATGGGGACTGGCCTTACCTGAGGCCACCAGAGCGGGTCCCTGAGGTCCCCGTCGTAACTCGAGAAGACCTGCCGCAACTCGAGAAAATCCAGGAGGTTCTCCCCTCCGGGCGAGATGAGGCCCATTTCCGCTGAGGCGTATCGAGGCTGATCACACCTCACCTCTGGAACTTCGAAAGGGTCCTTCACACCCTTGGTGCAAATCAAGAAGTTCCCCGACATACCCGTCTCCACTCGAGAGGAATCACGAGGGTCCCGCCCACATCCAGAGGAGCCCCGTTTCCGCCTCGTAGCTCGAGATGAGGGATCCTTTCCCTGCTTCGTCGGGAAAGAGTTCCCGGCGTTCCCGTCGCATCTCAAGAGGAGGCCCTCTCAACAGGAACGGCGAGAGGAACTCCAGGGTCGTGCCACCATTCCAAGAGTCCCCCAGATGTCTCAGTCCATTCCAGAGGAACCTCTTTTTCCTTCACCGGCTCGTCTTTCACGCCGAGGATCGACTCACACCAAGGTGGCACGTGGCACAGCCCTGTGGGAAAGCCTCGTGGGAAAGCCTCGAGGGACAGCCTCGAGGGAAAGCCACAGATCCCTTGATCCACGTGACAGGAAGCGTGACACTACTGCTGCAGCTCGGGAGGAAAGCGCAGGTGCATGCCCCCACTCGAGACGAGGCCTGACTACCCTGGGGAGACTCAGAAGCACCCCAAGATCCATGGCAACACTGGAGAGGAATCCTCAGGTTCCGGCCCCGACTCCACACAAGGACTGAGGCCCCGGCATGGACGGGAGAGGAATCCCGAGAGGTCCCCTAGCAACTCGCATGGGGACTGGCCTTTCCTGAGGCCACCAGAGCGGGTCCCTGAGGTCCCCGTCCTAACTCGAGAAGACCTGCCGCAACTGGAGAAAATCCAGGAGGTTCTCCCCTCCAGGCGAGATGAGGCCCATTTCCGCTGAGGCGTCTCGAGGCTGATCACACCTCACCTCTGGAACTTCGAAAGGCTCCTTCACACCCTTGGTGCAAATCAAGAAGTTCCCCGACATACCCGACTCCACTCGAGAGGAATCACGAGGGTCTCGCCCACATCCAGAGGAGCCCCGTTTCCGCCTCGTAGCTCGAGATGAGGGATCCTTTCCCTGCTTCGTCGGGAAAGAGTTCCCGGCGTTCCCGTCGCATCTCAAGAGGAGGCCCTCTCAACAGGAACGGCGAGAGGAACTCCAGGGTCGTGCCACCATTCCAAGAGTCCCCCAGATGTCTCAGTCCATTCCAGAGGAAGCTCTTTTCCCTTCACCGGCTCGTCTTTCACGCCGAGGATCGACTCACACCAGGGTGGCACGTGGCAGAGCCCTGTGGGAAAGCCTCGAGGGACAGCCTCGAGGGAAAGCCACAGATCCCTTGATCCACGTGACAGGAAGCGTGACACCACTGCTGCAGCTCGGGAGGAAACCGCACGTGCATGCCCCCACTCGAGACGAGGCCTGACTCCCCTGGGGAGACTCAGAAGCACCCCAAGATCCCTGGCAACACTGGAGAGCAATTCTCAGGTTCCGGCCCCGACTCCACAGAAGGACTGAGGCCCCGGCAATGACGGGAGAGGAATCTCGAGAGGCCCCCTAGCAACTCGCATGGGAACTGGCCTTTCCTGAGGCCACCAGAGCGGGTCCCTGAGGACCCCGTCGTAACTCGAGAAGACCTGCCGCAACTCGGGAAAATCCAGGAGGTTCTCCCCTCCAGGCGAGATGAGGCCCATTTTCGCTGAGGCATCTGGAGGCTGAACACACCTCACCTCTGGAACTTCGAAACGGTCCTTCACACCCTTGGTGCAAATCAAGAAGTACCCCGACATACCCGTCTCCACTCGAGAGGAATCACGAGGGTCCCGCCCACATCCAGAGGAGCCCCGTTTCCGCCTCGTAGCTCGAGATGAGGGATCCCTTCCCTGCTTCGTCGGGAAAGAGTTCCCGGCGTTCCCGTCGCATCTCAAGAGGAGGCCCTCTCAACAGGAACGGCGAGAGGAACTCCAGGGTCGTGCCACCATTCCAAGAGTCCCCCAGATGTCTCAGTCCATTCCAGAGGAACCTCTTTTCCCTTCACCGGCTCGTCTTTCACGCCGAGGATCGACTCCCACCAAGGTGGCACGTGGCACAGCCCTGTGGGAAAGCCTCGTGGGAAAGCCTCGAGGGACAGCCTCGAGGGAAAGCCACAGATCCCTTGATCCACGTGACAGGAAGCGTGACACTACTGCTGCAGCTCGGGAGGAAAGCGCACGTGCATGCCCCCACTCGAGACGAGGCCTGACTCCCCTGGGGAGACTCAGAAGCACCCCAAGATCCATGGCAACACTGGAGAGGAATCCTCAGGTTCCGGCCCCGACTCCACACAAGGACTGAGGCCCCGGCATGGACGGGAGAGGAATCCCGAGAGGTCCCCTAGCAACTCGCATGGGGACTGGCCTTTCCTGAGGCCACCAGAGCGGGTCCCTGAGGTCCCCGTCGTAACTCGAGAAGACCTGCCGCAACTCGAGAAAATCCAGGAGGTTCTCCCCTCCAGGCGAGATGAGGCCCATTTCCGCTGAGGCGTCTCGAGGCTGATCACACCTCACCTCTGGAACTTCGAAAGGGTCCTTCACACCCTTGGTGCAAATCAAGAAGTTCCCCGACCTAGCCGTCTCCACTCGAGAGGAATCACGAGGGTCCCGCCCACATCCAGAGGAGCCCCGTTTCCGCCTCGTAGCTCGAGATGAGGGATCCTTTCCCTGCTTCGTCGGGAAAGAGTTCCCGGCGTTCCCGTCGCATCTCAAGAGGAGGCCCTCTCAACAGGAACGGCGAGAGGAACTCCAGGGTCGTGCCACCATTCCAAGAGTCCCCCAGATGTCTCAGTCCATTACAGAGGAACCTCTTTTCCCTTCACCGGCTCGTCTTTCACGCCGAGGATCGACTCCCACCAAGGTGGCACGTGGCACAGCCCTGTGGGAAAGCCTCGAGGGACAGCCTCGAGGGAAAGCCACAGATCCCTTGATCCACGTGACAGGAAGCGTGACACTACTGCTGCAGCTCGGGAGGAAAGCGCACGTGCATGCCCCCACTCGAGACGAGGCCTGACTCCCCTGGGGAGACTCAGAAGCACCCCAAGATCCATGGCAACACTGGAGAGGAATCCTCAGGTTCCGGCCCCGACTCCACACAAGGACTGAGGCCCCGGCATGGACGGGAGAGGAATCCCGAGAGGTCCCCTAGCAACTCGCATGGGGACTGGCCTTTCCTGAGGCCACCAGAGCGGGTCCCTGAGGTCCCCGTCGTAACTCGAGAAGACCTGCCGCAACTCGAGAAAATCCAGGAGGTTCTCCCCTCCAGGCGAGATGAGGCCCATTTCCGCTGAGGCGTCTCGAGGCTGATCACACCTCACCTCTGGAACTTCGAAAGGGTCCTTCACACCCTTGGTGCAAATCAAGAAGTTGCCCGACCTAGCCGTCTCCACTCGAGAGGAATCACGAGGGTCCCGCCCACATCCAGAGGAGCCCCGTTTCCTCCTCGTAGCTCGAGATGAGGGATCCTTTCCCTGCTTCGTCGGGAAAGAGTTCCCGGCGTTCCCGTCGCATCTCAAGAGGAGGCCCTCTCAACAGGAACGGCGAGAGGAACTCCAGGGTCGTGCCACCATTCCAAGAGTCCCCCAGATGTCTCAGTCCATTCCAGAGGAACCTCTTTTCCCTTCACCGGCTCGTCTTTCACGCCGAGGATCGACTCCCACCAAGGTGGCACGTGGCACAGCCCTGTGGGAAAGCCTCGTGGGAAAGCCTCGAGGGACAGCCTCGAGGGAAAGCCACAGATCCCTTGATCCACGTGACAGGAAGCGTGACACTACTGCTGCAGCTCGGGAGGAAAGCGCACGTGCATGCCCCCACTCGAGACGAGGCCTGACTCCCCTGGAGAGACTCAGAAGCACCCCAAGATCCATGGCAACACTGGAGAGGAATCCTCAGGTTCCGGCCCCGACTCCACACAAGGACTGAGGCCCCGGCATGGACGGGAGAGGAATCCCGGGAGGTCCCCTAGCAACTCGCATGGGGACTGGCCTTTCCTGAGGCCACCAGAGCGGGTCCCTGAGGTCCCCGTCGTAACTCGAGAAGACCTGCCGCAACTCGAGAAAATCCAGGAGGTTCTCCCCTCCAGGCGAGATGAGGCCCATTTCCACTGAGGCGTCTCGAGGCTGATCACACCTCACCTCTGGAACTTCGAAAGGGTCCTTCACACCCTTGGTGCAAATCAAGAAGTTCCCCGACCTAGCCGTCTCCACTCGAGAGGAATCACGAGGGTCCCGCCCACATCCAGAGGAGCCCCGTTTCCGCCTCGTAGCTCGAGATGAGGGATCCTTTCCCTGCTTCGTCGGGAAAGAGTTCCCGGCGTTCCCGTCGCATCTCAAGAGGAGGCCCTCTCAACAGGAACGGCGAGAGGAACTCCAGGGTCATGCCACCATTCCAAGAGTCCCCCAGATGTCTCAGTCCATTCCAGAGGAACCTCTTTTCCCTTCACCGGCTCGTCTTTCACGCCGAGGATCGACTCCCACCAAGGTGGCACGTGGCACAGCCCTGTGGGAAAGCCTCGTGGGAAAGCCTCGAGGGACAGCCTCGAGGGAAAGCCACAGATCCCTTGATCCACGTGACAGGAAGCGTGACACTACTGCTGCAGCTCGGGAGGAAAGCGCACGTGCATGCCCCCACACGAGACGAGGCCTGACTCCCCTGGGGAGACTCAGAAGCACCCCAAGATCCATGGCAACACTGCAGAGGAATCCTCAGGTTCCGGCCCCGACTCCACACAAGGACTGAGGCCCCGGCATGGACGGGAGAGGAATCCCAAGAGGTCCCCTAGCAACTCGCATGGGGACTGGCCTTTCCTGAGGCCACCAGAGCGGGTCCCTGAGGTCCCCGTCGTAACTCGAGAAGACCTGCCGCAACTCGAGAAAATCCAGGAGGTTCTCCCCTCCAGGCGAGATGAGGCCCATTTCCGCTGAGGCGTCTCGAGGCTGATCACACCTCACCTCTGGAACTTCGAAAGGGTCCTTAACACCCTTGGTGCAAATCAAGAAGTTCCCCGACCTAGCCGTCTCCACTCGAGAGGAATCACGAGGGTCCCGCCCACATCCAGAGGAGCCCCGTTTCCGCCTCGTAGCTCGAGATGAGGGATCCTTTCCCTGCTTCGTCGGGAAAGAGTTCCCGACGTTCCCGTCGCATCTCAAGAGGAGGCCCTCTCAACAGGAACGGCGAGAGGAACTCCAGGGTCGTGCCACCATTCCAAGAGTCCCCCAGATGTCTCAGTCCATTCCAGAGGAACCTCTTTTCCCTTCACCGGCTCGTCTTTCACGCCGAGGATCGACTCCCACCAAGGTGGCACGTGGCACAGCCCTGTGGGAAAGCCTCGTGGGAAAGCCTCGAGGGACAGCCTCGAGGGAAAGCCACAGATCCCTTGATCCACGTGACAGGAAGCGTGACACTACTGCTGCAGCTCGGGAGGAAAGTGCACGTGCATGCCCCCACTCGAGACGAGGCCTGACTCCCCTGGGGAGACTCAGGAGCACCCCAAGATCCATGGCAACACTGGGGAGGAATCCTCAGGTTCCGGCCCCGACTCCACACAAGGACTGAGGCCCCGGCATGGACGGGAGAGGAATCCCGAGAGGTCCCCTAGCAACTCGCATGGGGACTGGCCTTTCCTGAGGCCACCAGAGCGGATCCCTGAGGTCCCCGTCGTAACTCGAGAAGACCTGCCGCAACTCGAGAAAATCCAGGAGGTTCTCCCCTCCAGGCGAGATGAGGCCCATTTCCGCTGAGGCGTCTCGAGGCTGATCACACCTCACCTCTGGAACTTCGAAAGGGTGCTTCACACCCTTGGTGCAAATCAAGAAGTTCCCCGACCTAGCCGTCTCCACTCGAGAGGAATCACGAGGGTCCCGCCCACATCCAGAGGATCCCCGTTTCCGCCTCGTAGCTCGAGATGAGGGATCCTTTCCCTGCTTCGTCGGGAAAGAGTTCCCGGCGTTCCCGTCGCATGTGAAGAGGAGGCCCTCTCAACAGGAACGGCGAGAGGAACTCCAGGGTCGTGCCACCATTCCAAGAGTCCCCCAGATGTCTCAGTCCATTCCAGAGGAACCTCTTTTCCCTTCACCGGCTCGTCTTTCACGCCGAGGATCGACTCCCACCAAGGTGGCACGTGGCACAGCCCTGTGGGAAAGCCTCGTGGGAAAGCCTCGAGGGACAGCCTCGAGGGAAAGCCACAGATCCCTTGATCCACGTGACAGGAAGCGTGACACTACTGCTGCAGCTCGGGAGGAAAGCACACGTGCATGCCCCCACTCGAGACGAGGCCTGACTCCCCTGGGGAGACTCAGAAGCACCCCAAGTTCCATGGCAACACTGGGGAGGAATCCTCAGGTTCCGGCCCCGACTCCACACAAGGACTGAGGCCCCGGCATGGACGGGAGAGGAAACCCGAGAGGTCCCCTAGCAACTCGCATGGGGACTGGCCTTTCCTGAGGCCACCAGAGCGGGTCCCTGAGGTCCCCGTCGTAACTCGAGAAGACCTGCCGCAACTCGAGAAAATCCAGGAGGTTCTCCCCTCCAGGCGAGATGAGGCCCATTTCCGCTGAGGCGTCTCGAGGCTGATCACACCTCACCTCTGGAACTTCGAAAGGGTCCTTCACACCCTTGGTGCAAATCAAGAAGTTCCCCGACCTAGCCGTCTCCACTCGAGAGGAATCACGAGGGCCCCGCCCACATCCAGAGGAGCCCCGTTTCCGCCTCGTAGCTCGAGATGAGGGATCCTTTCCCTGCTTCGTCGGGAAAGAGTTCCCGGCGTTCCCGTCGCATGTGAAGAGGAGGCCCTCTCAACAGGAACGGCGAGAGGAACTCCAGGGTCGTGCCACCATTGAAAGAGTCCCCCAGATGTCTCAGTCCATTCCAGAGGAACCTCTTCTCCCTTCACCGGCTCGTCTTTCACGCCGAGGATCGACTCCCACCAAGGTGGCACGTGGCACAGCCCTGTGGGAAAGCCTCGTGGGAAAGCCTCGAGGGACAGCCTCGAGGGAAAGCCACAGATCCCTTGATCCACGTGACAGGAAGCGTGACACTACTGCTGCAGCTCGGGAGGAAAGCGCACGTGCATGCCCCCACTCGAGACGAGGCCTGACTCCCCTGGGGAGACTCAGAAGCACCCCAAGATCCATGGCAACACTGGAGAGGAATCCTCAGGTTCCGGCCCCGACTCCACACAAGGACTGAGGCCCCGGCATGGACGGGAGAGGAATCCCGAGAGGTCCCCTAGCAACTCGCATGGGGACTGGCCTTTCCTGAGGCCACCAGAGCGGGTCCCTGAGGTCCCCGTTGTAACTCGAGAAGACCTGCCGCAACTCGAGAAAATCCAGGAGGTTCTCCCCTCCAGGCGAGATGAGGCCCATTTCCGCAGAGGCGTCTCGAGGCTGATCACACCTCACCTCTGGAACTTCGAAAGGGTCCTTCACACCCTTGGTGCAAATCAAGAAGTTCCCCGACCTAGCCGTCTCCACTCGAGAGGAATCACGAGGGTCCCGCCCACATCCAGAGGAGCCCCGTTTCCGCCTCGTAGCTCGAGATGAGGGATCCTTTCCCTGCTTCGTCGGGAAAGAGTTCCCGGCGTTCCCGTCGCATCTCAAGAGGAGGCCCTCTCAACAGGAACGGCGAGAGGAACTCCAGGGTAGTGCCACCATTCCAAGAGTCCCCCAGATGTCTCAGTCCATTCCAGAGGAACCTCTTTTCCCTTCACCGGCTCGTCTTTCACGCCGAGGATCGACTCCCACCAAGGTGGCACGTGGCACAGCCCTGTGGGAAAGCCTCGTGGGAAAGCCTCGAGGGACAGCCTCGAGGGAAAGCCACATATCCCTTGATCCACGTGACAGGAAGCGTGACACTACTGCTGCAGCTCGGGAGGAAAGCGCACATGCATGCCCCCACTCGAGACGAGGCCTGACTCCCCTGGGGAGACTCAGAAGCACCCCAAGATCCATGGCAACACTGGAGAGGAATCCTCAGGTTCCGGCCCCGACTCCACACAAGGACTGAGGCCCCGGCATGGACGGGAGAGGAATCCCGAGAGGTCCCCTAGCAACTCGCATGGGGACTGGCCTTTCCTGAGGCCACCAGAGCGGGTCCCTGAGGTCCCCGTCGTAACTCGAGAAGACCTGCCGCAACTCGAGAAAATCCAGGAGGTTCTCCCCTCCAGGCGAGATGAGGCCCATTTCCGCTGAGGCGTCTCGAGGCTGATCACACCTCACCTCTGGAACTTCGAAAGGGTCCTTCACACCCTTGGTGCAAATCAAGAAGTTCCCCGACCTAGCCGTCTCCACTCGAGAGAAATCACGAGGGTCCCGCCCACATCCAGAGGAGCCCCGTTTCCGCCTCGTAGCTCGAGATGAGGGATCCTTTCCCTGCTTCGTCGGGAAAGAGTTCCCGGCGTTCCCGTCGCATGTGAAGAGGAGGCCCTCTCAACATGAACGGCGAGAGGAACTCCAGGGTCGTGCCACCATTCCAAGAGTCCCCCAGATGTCTCAGTCCATTCCAGAGGAACCTCTTTTCCCTTCACCGGCTCGTCTTTCACGCCGAGGATCGACTCCCACCAAGGTGGCACGTGGCACAGCCCTGTGGGAAAGCCTCGTGGGAAAGCCTCGAGGGACAGCCTCGAGGGAAAGCCACAGATCCCTTGATCCACGTGACAGGAAGCGTGACAGTACTGCTGCAGCTCGGGAGGAAAGCACACGTGCATGCCCCCACTCGAGACGAGGCCTGACTCCCCTGGGGAGACTCAGAAGCACCCCAAGATCCATGGCAACACTGGGGAGGAATCCTCAGGTTCCGGCCCCGACTCCACACAAGGACTGAGGCCCCGGCATGGACGGGAGAGGAATCCCGAGAGGTCCCCTAGCAACTCGCATGGGGACTGGCCTTTCCTGAGGCCACCAGAGCGGGTCCCTGAGGTCCCCGTCGTAACTCGAGAAGACCTGCCGCAACTCGAGAAAATCCAGGAGGTTCTCCCCTCCAGGCGAGATGAGGCCCATTTCCGCTGAGGCGTCTCGAGGCTGATCACACCTCACCTCTGGAACTTCGAAAGGGTCCTTCACACCCTTGGTGCAAATCAAGAAGTTCCCCGACCTAGCCGTCTCCACTCGAGAGGAATCACGAGGGTCCCGCCCACATCCAGAGGAGCCCCGTTTCCGCCTCGTAGCTCGAGATGAGGGATCCTTTCCCTGCTTCGTCGGGAAAGAGTTCCCGGCGTTCCCGTCGCATGTGAAGAGGAGGCCCTCTCAACAGGAACGGCGAGAGGAACTCCAGGGTCGTGCCACCATTCCAAGAGTCCCCCAGATGTCTCAGTCCATTCCAGAGGAACCTCTTCTCCCTTCACCGGCTCGTCTTTCACGCCGAGGATCGACTCCCACCAAGGTGGCACGTGGCACAGCCCTGTGGGAAAGCCTCGTGGGAAAGCCTCGAGGGACAGCCTCGAGGGAAAGCCACAGATCCCTTGATCCACGTGACAGGAAGCGTGACACTACTGCTGCAGCTCGGGAGGAAAGCGCACGTGCATGCCCCCACTCGAGACGAGGCCTGACTCCCCTGGGGAGACTCAGAAGCACCCCAAGATCCATGGCAACACTGGAGAGGAATCCTCAGGTTCCGGCCCCGACTCCACACAAGGACTGAGGCCCCGGCATGGACGGGAGAGGAATCCCGAGAGGTCCCCTAGCAACTCGCATGGGGACTGGCCTTTCCTGAGGCCACCAGAGCGGGTCCCTGAAGTCCCCGTTGTAACTCGAGAAGACCTGCCGCAACTCGAGAAAATCCAGGAGGTTCTCCCCTCCAGGCGAGATGAGGCCCATTTCCGCAGAGGCGTCTCGAGGCTGATCACACCTCACCTCTGGAACTTCGAAAGGGTCCTTCACACCCTTGGTGCAAATCAAGAAGTTCCCCGACCTAGCCGTCTCCACTCGAGAGGAATCACGAGGGTCCCGCCCACATCCAGAGGAGCCCCGTTTCCGCCTCGTAGCTCGAGATGAGGGATCCTTTCCCTGCTTCGTCGGGAAAGAGTTCCCGGCGTTCCCGTCGCATCTCAAGAGGAGGCCCTCTCAACAGGAACGGCGAGAGGAACTCCAGGGTCGTGCCACCATTCCAAGAGTCCCCCAGATGTCTCAGTCCATTCCAGAGGAACCTCTTTTCCCTTCACCGGCTCGTCTTTCACGCCGAGGATCGACTCCCACCAAGGTGGCACGTGGCACAGCCCTGTGGGAAAGCCTCGTGGGAAAGCCTCGAGGGACAGCCTCGAGGGAAAGCCACAGATCCCTTGATCCACGTGACAGGAAGCGTGACACTACTGCTGCAGCTCGGGAGGAAAGCGCACATGCATGCCCCCACTCGAGACGAGGCCTGACTCCCCTGGGGAGACTCAGAAGCACCCCAAGATCCATGGCAACACTGGAGAGGAATCCTCAGGTTCCGGCCCCGACTCCACACAAGGACTGAGGCCCCGGCATGGACGGGAGAGGAATCCCGAGAGGTCCCCTAGCAACTCGCATGGGGACTGGCCTTTCCTGAGGCCACCAGAGCGGGTCCCTGAGGTCCACGTCGTAACTCGAGAAGACCTGCCGCAACTCGAGAAAATCCAGGAGGTTCTCCCCTCCAGGCGAGATGAGGCCCATTTCCGCTGAGGCGTCTCGAGGCTGATCACACCTCACCTCTGGAACTTCGAAAGGGTCCTTCACACCCTTGGTGCAAATCAAGAAGTTCCCCGACCTAGCCGTCTCCACTCGAGAGGAATCACGAGGGTCCCGCCCACATCCAGAGGAGCCCCGTTTCCACCTCTTAGCTCGAGATGAGGGATCCTTTCCCTGCTTCGTCGGGAAAGAGTTCCCGGCGTTCCCGTCGCATGTGAAGAGGAGGCCCTCTCAACATGAACGGCGAGAGGAACTCCAGGGTCGTGCCACCATTCCAAGAGTCCCCCAGATGTCTCAGTCCATTCCAGAGGAACCTCTTTTCCCTTCACCGGCTCGTCTTTCACGCCGAGGATCGACTCCCACCAAGGTGGCACGTGGCACAGCCCTGTGGGAAAGCCTCGTGGGAAAGCCTCGAGGGACAGCCTCGAGGGAAAGCCACAGATCCCTTGATCCACGTGACAGGAAGCGTGACACTACTGCTGCAGCTCGGGAGGAAAGCTCACGTGCATGCCCCCACTCGAGACGAGGCCTGACTCCCCTGGGGAGACTCAGAAGCACCCCAAGATCCATGGCAACACTGGAGAGGAATCCTCAGGTTCCGGCCCCGACTCCACACAAGGACTGAGGCCCCGGCATGGACGGGAGAGGAATCCCGAGAGGTCCCCTAGCAACTCGCATGGGGACTGGCCTTTCCTGAGGCCACCAGAGCGGGTACCTGAGGTCCCCGTCGTAACTCGAGAAGACCTGCCGCAACTCGAGAAAATCCAGGAGGTTCTCCCCTCCAGGCGAGATGAGGCCCATTTCCGCTGAGGCGTCTCGAGGCTGATCACACCTCACCTCTGGAACTTCGAAAGGGTCCTTCACACCCTTGGTGCAAATCAAGAAGTTCCCCGACCTAGCCGTCTCCACTCGAGAGGAATCACGAGGGTTCCGCCCACATCCAGAGGAGCCCCGTTTCCGCCTCGTAGCTCGAGATGAGGGATCCTTTCCCTGCTTCGTCGGGAAAGAGTTCCCGGCGTTCCCATCGCATGTGAAGAGGAGGCCCTCTCAACAGGTACGGCGAGAGGAACTCCAGGGTCGTGCCACCATTCCAAGAGTCCCCCAGATGTCTCAGTCCATTCCAGAGGAACCTCTTTTCCCTTCACCGGCTCGTCTTTCACGCCGAGGATCGACTCCCACCAAGGTGGCACGTGGCACAGCCCTGTGGGAAAGCCTCGAGGGACAGTCTCGAGGGAAAGCCACAGATCCCTTGATCCACGTGACAGGAAGCGTGACACTACTGCTGCAGCTCGGGAGGAAAGCGCACGTGCATGCCCCCACTCGAGACGAGGCCTGACTCCCCTGGGGAGACTCAGAAGCACCCCAAGATCCATGGCAACACTGGAGAGGAATCCTCAGGTTCCGGCCCCGACTCCACACAAGGAGTGAGGCCCCGGCATGGACGGGAGAGGAATCCCGAGAGGTCCCCTAGCAACTCGCATGGGGACTGGCCTTTCCTGAGGCCACCAGAGTGGGTCCCTGAGGTCCCCGTCGTAACTCGAGAAGACCTGCCGCAACTCGAGAAAATCCAGGAGGTTCTCCCCTCCAGGCGAGATGAGGCCCATATCCGCTGAGGCGTCTCGAGGCTGATAACACCTCACCTCTGGAACTTCGAAAGGGTCGTTCACACCCTTGGTGCAAATCCAGAAGTTCCCCGACCTAGCCGTCTCCACTCGAGAGGAATCACGAGGGTCCCGCCCACATCCAGAGGAGCCCCGTTTCCGCCTCGTAGCTCGAGATGAGGGATCCTTTCCCTGCTTCGTCGGGAAAGAGTTCCCGGCGTTCCCGTCGCATGTGAAGAGGAGGCCCTCTCAACAGGAACGGCGAGAGGAACTCCAGGGTCGTGCCACCATTCCAAGAGTCCCCCAGATGTCTCAGTCCATTCCAGAGGAACCTCTTTTCCCTTCACCGGCTCGTCTTTCACGCCGAGGATCGACTCCCACCAAGGTGGCACGTGGCACAGCCCTGTGGGAAAGCCTCGTGGGAAAGCCTCGAGGGACAGCCTCGAGGGAAAGCCACAGATCCCTTGATCCACGTGACAGGAAGCGTGACACTACTGCTGCAGCTCGGGAGGAAAGCTCACGTGCATGCCCCCACTCGAGACGAGGCCTGACTCCCCTGGGGAGACTCAGAAGCACCCCAAGATCCATGGCAACACTGGAGAGGAATCCTCAGGTTCCGGCCCCGACTCCACACAAGGACTGAGGCCCCGGCATGGACGGGAGAGGAATCCCGAGAGGTCCCCTAGCAACTCGCATGGGGACTGGCCTTTCCTGAGGCCACCAGAGCGGGTCCCTGAGGTCCCCGTCGTAACTCGAGAAGACCTGCCGCAACTCGAGAAAATCCAGGAGGTTCTCCCCTCCAGGCGAGATGAGGCCCATTTCCGCTGAGGCGTCTCGAGGCTGATCACACCTCACCTCTGGAACTTCGAAAGGGTCCTTCACACCCTTGGTGCAAATCAAGAAGTTCCCCGACCTAGCCGTCTCCACTCGAGAGGAATCACGAGGGTTCCGCCCACATCCAGAGGAGCCCCGTTTCCGCCTCGTAGCTCGAGATGAGGGATCCTTTCCCTGCTTCGTCGGGAAAGAGTTCCCGGCGTTCCCATCGCATGTGAAGAGGAGGCCCTCTCAACAGGTACGGCGAGAGGAACTCCAGGGTCGTGCCACCATTCCAAGAGTCCCCCAGATGTCTCAGTCCATTCCAGAGGAACCTCTTTTCCCTTCACCGGCTCGTCTTTCACGCCGAGGATCGACTCCCACCAAGGTGGCACGTGGCACAGCCCTGTGGGAAAGCCTCGAGGGACAGTCTGGAGGGAAAGCCACAGATCCCTTGATCCACGTGACAGGAAGCGTGACACTACTGCTGCAGCTCGGGAGGAAAGCGCACGTGCATGCCCCCACTCGAGACGAGGCCTGACTCCCCTGGGGAGACTCAGAAGCACCCCAAGATCCATGGCAACACTGGAGAGGAATCCTCAGGTTCCGGCCCCGACTCCACACAAGGAGTGAGGCCCCGGCATGGACGGGAGAGGAATCCCGAGAGGTCCCCTAGCAACTCGCATGGGGACTGGCCTTTCCTGAGGCCACCAGAGTGGGTCCCTGAGGTCCCCGTCGTAACTCGAGAAGACCTGCCGCAACTCGAGAAAATCCAGGAGGTTCTCCCCTCCAGGCGAGATGAGGCCCATATCCGCTGAGGCGTCTCGAGGCTGATAACACCTCACCTCTGGAACTTCGAAAGGGTCGTTCACACCCTTGGTGCAAATCCAGAAGTTCCCCGACCTACCCGTCTCCACTCGAGAGGAATCACGAGGGTCCCGCCCACATCCAGAGGAGCCCCGTTTCCGCCTCGTAGCTCGAGATGAGGGATCCTTTCCCTGCTTCGTCGGGAAAGAGTTCCCGGCGTTCCCGTCGCATGTGAAGAGGAGGCCCTCTCAACAGGAACGGCGAGAGGAACTCCAGGGTCGTGCCACCATTCCAAGAGTCCCCCAGATGTCTCAGTCCATTCCAGAGGAACCTCTTTTCCCTTCACCGGCTCGTCTTTCACGCCGAGGATCGACTCCCACCAAGGTGGCACGTGGCACAGCCCTGTGGGAAAGCCTCGTGGGAAAGCCTCGAGGGACAGCCTCGAGGGAAAGCCACAGATCCCTTGATCCACGTGACAGGAAGCGTGACACTACTGCTGCAGCTCGGGAGGAAAGCGCACGTGCATGCCCCCACTCGAGACGAGGCCTGACTCCCCTGGGGAGACTCAGAAGCACCCCAAGATCCATGGCAACACTGGAGAGGAATCCTCAGGTTCCGGCCCCGACTCCACACAAGGACTGAGGCCCCCGGCATGGACGGGAGAGGAATCCCGAGAGGTCCCCTAGCAACTCGCATGGGGACTGGCCTTTCCTGAGGCCACCAGAGCGGGTCCCTGAGGTCCCCGTCGTAACTCGAGAAGACCTGCCGCAACTCGAGAAAATCCAGGAGGTTCTCCCCTCCAGGCGAGATGAGGCCCATTTCCGCTGAGGCGTCTCGAGGCTGATCACACCTCACCTCTGGAACTTCGAAAGGGTCCTTCACACCCTTGGTGCAAATCAAGAAGTTCGCCGACCTAGCCGTCTCCACTCGAGAGGAATCACGAGGGTCCCGCCCACATCCAGAGGAGCCCCGTTTCCGCCTCGTAGCTCGAGATGAGGGATCCTTTCCCTGCTTCGTCGGGAAAGAGTTCCCGGCGTTCCCGTCGCATGTGAAGAGCAGGCCCTCTCAACAGGAACGGCGAGAGGAACTCCAGGGTCGTGCCACCATTCCAAGAGTCCCCCAGATGTCTCAGTCCATTCCAGAGGAACCTCTTTTCCCTTCACCGGCTCGTCTTTCACGCCGAGGATCGACTCCCACCAAGGTGGCACGTGGCACAGCCCTGTGGGAAAGCCTCGTGGGAAAGCCTCGAGGGACAGCCTCGAGGGAAAGCCACAGATCCCTTGATCCACGTGACAGGAAGCGTGACACTACTGCTGCAGCTCGGGAGGAAAGCGCACGTGCATGCCCCCACTCGAGACGAGGCCTGACTCCCCTGGGGAGACTCAGAAGCACCCCAAGATCCATGGCAACACTGGAGAGGAATCCTCAGGTTCCGGCCCCGACTCCACACAAGGACTGAGGCCCCGGCATGGACGGGAGAGGAATCCCGAGAGGTCCCCTAGCAACTCGCATGGGGACTGGCCTTTCCTGAGGCCACCAGAGCGGGTCCCTGAGGTCCCCGTCGTAACTCGAGAAGACCTGCCGCAACTCGAGAAAATCCAGGAGGTTCTCCCCTCCAGGCGAGATGAGGCCCATTTCCGCTGAGGCGTCTCGAGGCTGATCACACCTCACCTCTGGAACTTCGAAAGGGTCCTACACACCCTTGGTGCAAATCAAGAAGTTCGCCGACCTAGCCGTCTCCACTCGAGAGGAATCACGAGGGTCCCGCCCACATCCAGAGGAGCCCCGTTTCCGCCTCGTAGCTCGAGATGAGGGATCCTTTCCCTGCTTCGTCGGGAAAGAGTTCCCGGCGTTCCCGTCGCATGTGAAGAGGAGGCCCTCTCAACAGGAACGGCGAGAGGAACTCCAGGGTCGTGCCACCATTCCAAGAGTCCCCCAGATGTCTCAGTCCATTCCAGAGGAACCTCTTTTCCCTTCACCGGCTCGTCTTTCACGCCGAGGATCGACTCCCACCAAGGTGGCACGTGGCACAGCCCTGTGGGAAAGCCTCGTGGGAAAGCCTCGAGGGACAGCCTCGAGGGAAAGCCACAGATCCCTTGATCCACGTGACAGGAAGCGTGACACTACTGCTGCAGCTCGGGAGGAAAGCGCACGTGCATGCCCCCACTCGAGACGAGGCCTGACTCCCCTGGGGAGACTCAGAAGCACCCCAAGATCCATGGCAACACTGGAGAGGAATCCTCAGGTTCCGGCCCCGACTCCACACAAGGACTGAGGCCCCGGCATGGACGGGAGAGGAATCCCGAGAGGTCCCCTAGCAACTCGCATGGGGACTGGCCTTTCCTGAGGCCACCAGAGCGGGTCCCTGAGGTCCCCGTCGTAACTCGAGAAGACCTGCCGCAACTGGAGAAAATCCAGGAGGTTCTCCCCTCCAGGCGAGATGAGGCCCATTTCCGCTGAGGCGTCTCGAGGCTGATCACACCCTCACCTCTGGAACTTCGAAAGGGTCCTTCACACCCTTGGTGCAAATCAAGAAGGTCCCCGACCTAGCCTTCTTCACACGAGAGGAATCACGAGGGTCCCGCCCACATCCAGAGGAGCCCCGTTTCCGCCTCGTAGCTCGAGATGAGGGATCCTTTCCCTGCTTCTTCGGGAAAGAGTTCCCGGCGTTCCCGTCGCATCTCAAGAGGAGGCCCCCTCAACAGGAACGGCGAGAGGAACTCCAGGGTCGTGCCACCATTCCAAGAGTCCCCCAGATGTCTCAGTCCATTCCAGAGGAACCTCTTTTCCCTTCACCGGCTCGTCTTTCACGCCGAGGATCGACTCCCACCAAGGTGGCACGTGGCACAGCCCTGTGGGAAAGCCTCGTGGGAAAGCCTCGAGGGACAGCCTCGAGGGAAAGCCACAGATCCCTTGATCCACGTGACAGGAAGCGTGACACTACTGCTGCAGCTCGGGAGGAAAGCGCACGTGCAAGCCCCACTCGAGACGAGGCCTGACTCCCCTGGGGAGACTCAGAAGCACCCCAAGATCCATGGCAACACTGGAGAGGAATCCTCAGGTTCCGGCCCCGACTCCACACAAGGACTGAGGCCCCGGCATGGACGGGAGAGGAATCCCGAGAGGGTCCCCTAGCAACTCGCATGGGGACTGGCCTTTCCTGAGGCCACCAGAGCGGGTCCCTGAGGTCCCCGTCGTAACTCGAGAAGACCTGCCGCAACTCGAGAAAATCCAGGAGGTTCTCCCCTCCAGGCGAGATGAGGCCCATTTCCGCAGAGGCGTCTCGAGGCTGATCACACCTCACCTCTGGAACTTCGCAAGGGTCCTTCACACCCTTGGTGCAAATCAAGAAGTTCCCCGACCTAGCCGTCTCCACTCGGGAGGAATCACGAGGGTCCCGCCCACATCCAGAGGAGCCCCGTTTTCGCCTCGTAGCTCGAGATGAGGGATCCTTTCCCTGCTTCGTCGGGAAAGAGTTCCTGGCGTTCCCGTCGCATCTCAAGAGGAGGCCCTCTCAACAGGAACGGCGAGAGGAACTCCAGGGTCGTGCCACCATTCCAAGAGTCCCCCAGATGTCTCAGTCCATTCCAGAGGAACCTCTTTTCCCTTCACCGGCTCGTCTTTCACGCCGAGGATCGACTCCCACCAAGGTGGCACGTGGCACAGCCCTGTGGGAAAGCCTCGTGGGAAAGCCTCGAAGGACAGCCTCGAGGGAAAGCCACAGATCCCTTGATCCACGTGACAGGAAGCGTGACACTACTGCTGCAGCTCGGGAGGAAAGCGCACGTGCATGCCCCCACTCGAGACGAGGCCTGACTCCCCTGGGGAGACTCAGAAGCACCCCAAGATCCATGGCAACACTGGAGAGGAATCCTCAGGTTCCGGCCCCGCCTCCACACAAGGACTGAGGCCCCGGCATGGACGGGAGAGGAATCCCGAGAGGTCCCCTAGCAACTCGCATGGGGACTGGCCTTTCCTGAGGCCACCAGAGCGGGTCCCTGAGGTCCCCGTCGTAACTCGAGAAGACCTGCCGCAACTCGAGAAAATCCAGGAGGTTCTCCCCTCCAGGCGAGATGAGGCCCATATCCGCTGAGGCGTCTCGAGGCTGATCACACCTCACCTCTGGAACTTCGAAAGGGTCCTTCACACCCTTGGTGCAAATCAAGAAGTTCCCCGACATACCCGTCTCCACTCGAGAGGAATCACGAGGGTCCCGCCCACATCCAGAGGAGCCCCGTTTCCGCCTCGTAGCTCGAGATGAGGGATCCTTTCCCTGCTTCGTCGGGAAAGAGTTCCCGGCCTTCCCGTCGCATCTCAAGAGGAGGCCCTCTCAACAGGAACGGCGAGAGGAACTCCAGGGTCGTGCCACCATTCCAAGAGTCCCCCAGATGTCTCAGTCCATTCCAGAGGAACCTCTTTTCCCTTCACCGGCTCGTCTTTCTCGCCGAGGATCGACTCCCACCAAGGTGACACGTGGCACAGCCCTGTGGGAAAGCCTCGTGGGAAAGCCTCGAGGGACAGCCTGGAGGGAAAGCCACAGATCCCTTGATCCACGTGACAGGAAGCGTGACACTACTGCTGCAGCTCGGGAGGAAAGCGCACGTGCATGCCCCCACTCGAGACGAGGCCTGACTCCCCTGGGGAGACTCAGAAGCACCCCAAGATCCATGGCAACACTGGGGAGGAATCCTCAGGTTCCGGCCCCGACTCCACACAAGGACTGAGGCCCCGGCATGGACGGGAGAGGAATCCCGAGAGGTCCCCTAGCAACTCGCATGGGGACTGGCCTTTCCTGAGGCCACCAGAGCGGGTCCCTGAGGTCCCCGTCGTAACTCGAGAAGACCTGCCGCAACTCGAGAAAATCCAGGAGGTTCTCCCCTCCAGGCGAGATGAGGCCCATTTCCGCTGAGGCGTCTCGAGGCTGATCACACCTCACCTCTGGAACTTCGAAAGGGTCCTTCACACCCTTGGTGCAAATCAAGAAGTTCCCCGACCTAGCCGTCTCCACTCGAGAGGAATCACGAGGGTCCCGCCCACATCCAGAGGAGCCCCGTTTCCGCCTCGTAGCTCGAGATGAGGGATCCTTTCCCTGCTTCGTCGGGAAAGAGTTCCCGGCGTTCCCGTCGCATGTGAAGAGGAGGCCCTCTCAACAGGAACGGCGAGAGGAACTCCAGGGTCGTGCCACCATTCCAAGAGTCCCCCAGATGTCTCAGTCCATTCCAGAGGAACCTCTTTTCCCTTCACCGGCTCGTCTTTCACGCCGAGGATCGACTCCCACCAAGGTGGCACGTGGCACAGCCCTGTGGGAAAGCCTCGTGGAAAGCCTCGAGGGACAGCCTCGAGGGAAAGCCACAGATCCCTTGATCCACGTGACAGGAAGCGTGACACTACTGCTGCAGCTCGGGAGGAAAGCGCACGTGCCTGCCCCCACTCGAGACGAGGCCTGACTCCCCTGGGGAGACTCAGAAGCACCCCAAGATCCATGGCAACACTGGAGAGGAATCCTCAGGTTCCGGCCCCGACTCCACACAAGGACTGAGGCCCCGGCATGGACGGGAGAGAATCCCGAGAGGTCCCCTAGCAACTCGCATGGGGACTGGCCTTTCCTGAGGCCACCAGAGCGGGTCCCTGAGGTCCCCGTCGTAACTCGAGAAGACCTGCCGCAACTCGAGAAAATCCAGGAGGTTCTCCCCTCCAGGCGAGATGAGGCCCATTTCCGCTGAGGCGTCTCGAGGCTGATCACACCTCACCTCTGGAACTTCGAAAGGGTCCTTCACACCCTTGGTGCAAATCAAGAAGTTCCCCGACCTAGCCGTCTCCACTCGAGAGGAATCACGAGGGTCCCGCCCACATCCAGAGGAGCCCCGTTTCCGCCTCGTAGCTCGAGATGAGGGATCCTTTCCCTGCTTCGTCGGGAAAGAGTTCCCGGCGTTCCCGTCGCATCTCAAGAGGAGGCCCTCTCAACAGGAACGGCGAGAGGAACTCCAGGGTCGTGCCACCATTCCAAGAGTCCCCCAGATGTCTCAGTCCATTCCAGAGGAACCTCTTTTCCCTTCACCGGCTCGTCTTTCACGCCGAGGATCGACTCCCACCAAGGTGGCACGTGGCACAGCCCTGTGGGAAAGCCTCGTGGGAAAGCCTCGAGGGACAGCCTCGAGGGAAAGCCACAGATCCCTTGATCCACGTGACAGGAAGCGTGACACTACTGCTGCAGCTCGGGAGGAAAGCGCACGTGCATGCCCCCACTCGAGACGAGGCCTGACTCCCCTGGGGAGACTCAGAAGCACCCCAAGATCCATGGCAACACTGGAGAGGAATCCTCAGGTTCCGGCCCCGACTCCACACAAAGACTGAGGCCCCGGCATGGACGGGAGAGGAATCCCGAGAGGTCCCCTAGCAACTCGCATGGGGACTGGCCTTTCCTGAGGCCACCAGAGCGGGTCCCTGAGGTCCCCCGTCGTAACTCGAGAAGACCTGCCGCAACTCGAGAAAATCCAGGAGGTTCTCCCCTCCAGGCGAGATGAGGCCCATTTCCGCTGAGGCGTCTCGAGGCTGATCACACTTCACCTCTGGAACTTCGAAAGGCTCCTTCACACCCTTGGTGGAAATCAAGAAGTTCCCCGACATACCCGTCTGCACTCGAGAGGAATCACGAGGGTCCCGCCCACATCCAGAGGAGCCCCGTTTCCGCCTCGTAGCTCGAGATGAGAGATCCTTTCCCTGCTTCTTCGGGAAAGAGTTCCCGGCCTTCCCGTCGCATCTCAAGAGGAGGCCCTCTCAACAGGAACGGCGAGAGGAACTCCAGGGTCGTGCCACAATTCCAAGAGTCCCCCAGATGTCTCAGTCCATTCCAGAGGAACCTCTTTTCTCTTCACCGGCTCGTCTTTCACGCCGAGGATCGACTCACACCAAGGTGGCACGTGGCACAGCCCTGTGGGAAAGCCTCGTGGGAAAGCCTCGAGGGACAGCCTCGAGGGAAAGCCACAGATCCCGTGATCCACGTGACAGGAAGCGTTACACTACTGCTGCAGCTCGGGAGGAAAGCGCAGGTGCATGCCCCCACTCGAGACGAGGCCTGACTCCCCTGTGGAGACTCAGAAGCACCCCAAGATCCATGGCAACACTGGAGAGGAATCCTCAGGTTCCGGCCCCGACTCCACACAAGGAGTGAGGCCCCGGCATGGACGGGAGAGGAATCCCGAGAGGTCCCCTAGCAACTCGCATGGGGACTGGCCTTTCCTGAGGCCACCAGACTTGGTCCCTGAGGTCCCCGTCGTAACTCGAGAAGACCTGCCGCAACTCGAGAAAATCCAGGAGGTTCTCCCCTCCAGGCGAGATGAGGCCCATTTCCGCTGAGGCGTCTCGAGGCTGATCACACCTCACCTCTGGAACTTCGAAAGGGTCCTTCACACCCTTGGTGCAAATAAAGAATTTCCCCGACCTAGCCGTCTCCACTCGAGAGGAATCACGAGGGTCCCGCCCACATCCAGAGGAGCCCCGTTTCCGCCTCGTAGCTCGAGATGAGGGATCCTTTCCCTGCTTCGTCGGGAAAGAGTTCCCGGCGTTCCCGTCGAATCTCAAGAGGAGGCCCTCTCAACAGGAACGGCCAGAGGAACTCCAGGGTCGTGCCACCATTCCAAGAGTCCCCCAGATGTCTCAGTCCATTCCAGAGGAACCTCTTTTCCCCTCACCGGCTCGTCTTTCACGCCGAGGATCGACTCACACCAAGGTGGCACGTGGCACAGCCCTGTGGGAAAGCCTCGTGGGAAAGCCTCGAGGGACAGCCTCGAGGGAAAGCCGCAGATCCCTTGATCCACGTGACAGGAAGCGTGACACTACTGCTGCAGCTCGGGAGGAAAGCGCACGTGCATGCCCCCACCCGAGACGAGTCCTGACTCCCTGGGGAGACTCAGAAGCACCACAAGATCCATAGCAACACTGGAGAGGAATCCGAAGTTTCCGGCCCCAACTCCACACAAGGACTGAGGCCCCGGCCTGGACGGGAGAGGAATCCCGAGAGGTCCCCTAGCAACTCGCATGGGGACTGGCCTTTCCTGAGGCCACCAGAGCGGGTCCCTGAGGTCCCCGTTGTAACTCGAGAAGACCTGCCGCAACTCGAGAAAATCCAGGAGGTTCTCCCCTCCAGGCGAGATGAGGCCCATTTCCGCTGAGGCGTCTCGAGGCTGATCACACCTCACCTCTGGAACTTCGAAAGGCTCCTTCACACCCTTGGTGCAAATCAAGAAGTTCCCCGACCTAGCCGTCTCCACTCGAGAGGAATCACGAGGGTCCCGCCCACATCCAGAGGAGCCCCGTTTCCGCCTCGTAGGTCGAGATGAGGGATCCTTTCCCTGCTTCGTCGGGAAAGAGTTCCCGGCGTTCCCGTCGCATCTCAAGAGGAGGCCCTCTCAACAGGAACGGCGAGAGGAACTCCAGGGTCGTGCCACCATTCCAAGAGTCCCCCAGATGTCTCAGTCCATTCCAGAGGAACCTCTTTTCCCTTCACCGGCTCGTCTTTCACAGCCGAGGATCGACTCCCACCAAGGTGGCACGTGGCACAGCCCTGTGGGAAAGCCTCGTGGAAAGCCTCGAGGGACAGCCTCGAGGGAAAGCCACAGATCCCTTGATCCACGTGACAGGAAGCGTGACACTACTGCTGCAGCTCGGGAGGAAAGCGCAGGTGCATGCCCCCACTCGAGACGAGGCCTGACTCCCCTGGGGAGACTCAGAAGCACCCCAAGATCCATGGCAACACTGGAGAGGAATCCTCAGGTTCCGGCCCCGACTCCACACAAGGACTGAGGCCCCGGCATGGACGGGAGAGGAATCCCGAGAGGTCCCCTAGCAACTCGCATGGGGACTGGCCTTTCCTGAGGCCACCAGAGCGGGTCCCTGAGGTCCCCGTCCTAACTCGAGAAGACCTGCCGCAACTCGAGAAAATCCAGGAGGTTCTGCCCTCCAGGCGAGATGAGGCCCATTTCCGCTGAGGCGTCTCGAGGCTGATCACACCTCACCTCTGGAACTTCGAAAGGCTCCTTCACACCCTTGGTGCAAATCAAGAAGTTCCCCGACATACCCGACTCCACTCGAGAGGAATCACGAGGGTCTCGCCCACATCCAGAGGAGCCCCGTTTCCGCCCTCGTAGCTCGAGATGAGGGATCCTTTCCCTGCTTCGTCGGGAAAGAGTTCCCGGCGTTCCCGTCGCATCTCAAGAGGAGGCCCTCTCAACAGGAACGGCGAGAGGAACTCCAGGGTCGTGCCACCATTCCAAGAGTCCCCCAGATGTCTCAGTCCATTCCCCAGAGGAACCTCTTTTCCCTTCACTGGCTCGTCTTTCACGCCGAGGATCGACTCACACCAAGGTGGCACGTGGCACAGCCCTGTGGGAAAGCCTCGTGGGAAAGCCTCGAGGGACAGCCTCGAGGGAAAGCCACAGATCCCTTGATCCACGTGACAGGAAGCGTGACACTACTGCTGCAGCTCGGGAGGAAAGCGCACGTGCATGCCCCCACTCGAGACGAGGCCTGACTCCCCTGGGGAGACTCAGAAGCACCCCAAGATCCATGGCAACACTGGAGAGGAATCCTCAGGTTCCGGCCCCCGACTCCACACAAGGACTGAGGCCCCGGCATGGACGGGAGAGGAATCCCGAGAGGTCCCCTAGCAAGTCGCATTGGGACTGGCCTTTCCTGAGGCCACCAGAGCGGGTCCCTGAGGTCCCCGTCGTAACTCGAGAAGACCTGCCGCAACTCGAGAAAATCCAGGAGGTTCTCCCCTCCAGGCGAGATGAGGCCCATTTCCGCTGAGGCGTCTCGAGGCTGATCACACCTCACCTCTGGAACTTCGAAAGGGTCCTTCACACCCTTGGTGCAAATCAAGAAGTTCCCCGACATACCCGTCTCCACTCGAGAGGAATCAGGAGGGTTCCGCCCACATCCAGAGGAGCCCCGTTTCTGCCTCGTAGCTCGAGATGAGGGATCCTTTCCCTGATTCGTCGGGAAAGAGTTCCCGGCCTTCCCGTCGCATCTCAAGAGGAGGCCCTCTCAACAGGAACGGCGAGAGGAACTCCAGGGTCGTGCCACCATTCCAAGAGTCCCCCAGATGTCTCAGTCCATTCCAGAGGAACCTCTTTTCCCTTCACCGGCTCGTCTTTCACGCCGAGGATCGACTCACACCAAGGTGGCACGTGGCACAGCCCTGTGGGAAAGCCTCGTGGGAAAGCCTCGAGGGACAGCCTCGAGGGAAAGCCACAGATGCCTTGATCCACGTGACAGGAAGCGTGACACTACTGCTGCAGCTCGGGAGGAAAGCGCACTGCATGCCCCCACTCGAGACGAGGCCTGACTCCCCTGGGGAGACTCAGAAGCACCCCAAGATCCATGGCAACACTGGAGAGGAATCCTCAGGTTCCGGCCCCGACTCCACACAAGGACTGAGGCCCCGGCATGGACGGGAGAGGAATCCCGAGAGGTCCCCTAGCAACTCGCATGGGGACTGGCCTTTCCTGAGGCCACCAGAGCGGGTCCCTGTGGTCCCCGTCGTAACTCGAGAAGACCTGCCGCAACTCGAGAAAATCCAGGAGGTTCTCCCCTCCAGGCGAGATGAGGCCCATTTCCGCTGAGGCGTCTCGAGGCTGATCACACCTCACCTCTGGAACTTCGAAAGGGTCCTTCACACCCTTGGTGCAAATCAAGAAGTTCCCCGACCTAGCCGTCTCCACTCGAGAGGAATCACGTGGGTCCCGCCCACATCCAGAGGAGCCTCGTTTCTGCCTCGTAGCTCGAGATGAGGGATCCTTTCCCTGCTTCGTCGGGAAAGAGTTCCCGGCGTTCCCGTCGCATCTCAAGAGGAGGCCCTCTCAACAGGAACGGCGAGAGGAACTCCAGGGTCGTGCCACCATTCCAAGAGTCCCCCAGATGTCTCAGTCCATTCCAGAGGAACCTCTTTTCCCTTCACCGGCTCGTCTTTCACGCCGAGGATCGACTCACACCAAGGTGGCACGTGGCACAGCCCTGTGGGAAAGCCTCGTGGGAAAGCCTCGAGGGACAGCCTCGAGGGAAAGCCACAGATCCCTTGATCCACGTGACAGGAAGCGTGACACTACTGCTGCAGCTCGGGAGGAAAGCGCACGTGCATGCCCCCACTCGAGACGAGGCCTGACTCCCCTGGGGAGACTCAGAAGCACCCCAAGATCCATGGCAACACTGGAGAGGAATCCTCAGGTTCCGGCCCCGACTCCACACAAGGACTGAGGCCCCGGCATGGACGGGAGAGGAATCCCGAGAGGTTCCCTAGCAACTCGCATGGGGACTGGCCTTTCCTGAGGCCACCAGAGCGGGTCCCTGAGGTCCCCGTCGTAACTCGATAAGACCTGCCGCAACTCGAGAAAATCCAGGAGGTTCTCCCCTCCAGGCAAGATGAGGCCCATTTCCGCTGAGGCGTCTCGAGGCTGATCACACCTCACCTCTGGAACTTCGAAAGGGTCCTTCACACCCTTGGTGCAAATCAAGAAGTTCCCCGACATACCCGACTCCACTCGAGAGGAATCACGAGGGTCCCTCCCACATCCAGAGGAGCCCCGTTTCCGCCTCGTAGCTCGAGATGAGGGATCCTTTCCCTGCTTCGTCGAGAAAGAGTTCCCGGCCTTCCCGTCGCATCTCAAGAGGAGGCCCTCTCAACAGGAACGGCGAGAGGAACTCCAGGGTCGTGCCACCATTCCAAGAGTCCCCCAGATGTCTCAGTCCATTCCAGAGGAACCTCTTTTCCCTTCACCGGCTCGTCTTTCACGCCGAGGATCGACTCACACCAAGGTGGCACGTGGCACAGCCCTGTGGGAAAGCCTCGTGGGAAAGCCTCGAGGGACAGCCTCGAGGGAAAGCCACAGATCCCTTGATCCACGTGACAGGAAGCGTGACACTACTGCTGCAGCTCGGGAGGAGAGTGCACGTGCATGCCACCACTCGAGACGAGGCCTGACTCCCCTGGGGAGACTCAGAAGCACCCCAAGATCCATGGCAACACTGGAGAGGAATCCTCAGGTTCCGGCCCCGACTCCACACAAGGACTGAGGCCCCGGCATGGACGGGAGAGGAATCCCGAGAGGTCCCCTAGCAACTCGCATGGGGACTGGCCTTTCCTGAGGCCAGCAGAGCGGGTCCCTGAGGTCCCCGTCGTAACTCGAGAAGACCTGCCGCAACTCGAGAAAATCCAGGAGGTTCTCCCCTCCAGGCGAGATGAGGCCCATTTCCGCTGAGGCGTCTCGAGGCTGATCACAACTCCCCTCTGGAACTTAGAAAGGGTACTTCACACCCTTGATGCAAATCAAGAAGTTCCCAGACATACCCGTCTCCACTCGAGAGGAATCACGAGGGTCCCGCCCACATCCAGAGGAGCCCCGTTTCCGCCTCGTAGCTCGAGATGAGGGATCCTTTCCCTGCTTCGTCGGGAAAGAGTTCCCGGCGTTCCCGTCGCATCTCAAGAGGAGGCCCTCTCAACAGGAACGGCGAGAGGAACTCCAGGGTCGTGCCACCATTCCAAGAGTCCCCCAGATGTCTCAGTCCATTCCAGAGGAACCTCTTTTCCCTTCACCGGCTCGTCTTTCACGCCGAGGATCGACTCACAACAAGGTGGCACGTGGCACAGCCCTGTGGGAAAGCCTCGTGGGAAAGCCTCGAGGGACAGCCTCGACGGTAGCCACAGATCCCTTGATCCACGTGACAGGAAGCGTGACACTACTGCTGCAGCGCGGGAGGAAAGCGCACGTGCATGCCCACACACGAGACGAGGCCTGACTCCCCTGGGGAGACTCAGAAGCACCCCAAGTTCCATGGCAACACTGGAGAGGAATCCTCAGGTTCCGGCCCCGACTCCACACAAGGACTGAGGCCCCGGCATGGACGGGAGAGGAATCCCGAGAGGTCCCCTAGCAACTCGCATCTGGACTGGCCTTTCCTGAGGCCACCAGAGCGGGTCCCTGAGGTCCCCGTCGTAACTCGAGAAGACCTGCCGCAACTCGAGAAAATCCAGGAGGTTCTCCCCTCCAGGCGAGATGAGGCCCATTTCCGCTGAGGCATCTCGAGGCTGATCACACCTCACCTCTGGAACTTCGAAAGGGTCCTTCACACCCTTGGTGCTAATCAAGAAGTTCCCCGACATAGCCGTCTCCACTCGAGAGGAATCACGAGGGTCCCGCCCACATCCAGAGGAGCCCCGTTTCCGCCTCGTAGCTCGAGATGAGGGATCCTTTCCCTGCTTCGTCGGGAAAGAGTTCCCAGCGTTCCCGTCGCATCTCAAGAGGAGGCCCTCTCAACAGGAACGGCGAGAGGAACTCCAGGGTCGTGCCACCATTCCAAGAGTCCCCCAGATGTCTCAGTCCATTCCAGAGGAACCTCTTTTCCCTTCACCGGCTCGTCTTTCACGCCGAGGATCGACTCCCACCAAGGTGGCACGTGGCACAGCCCTGTGGGAAAGCCTCGTGGGAAAGCCTCGAGGGACAGCCTCGAGGGAAAGCCACAGATCCCTTGATTCACGTGACAGGAAGCGTGACACTACTGCTGCAGCGCGGGAGGAAAGCGCACGTGCATGCCCCCACTCGAGACGAGGCCTGACTCCCCTGGGGAGACTCAGAAGCACCCCAAGATCCATGGCAACACTGGAGAGGAATCCTCAGGTTCCGGCCCCGACTCCACACAAGGACTGAGGCCCCGGCATGGACGGGAGAGGAATCCCGAGAGGTCCCCTAGCAAATCGCATGGGGACTGGCCTTTCCTGAGGCCACCAGAGCGGGTCCCTGAGGTCCCCGTCGTAACTCGAGAAGACCTGCCGCAACTCGAGAAAATCCAGAAGGTTCTCCCCTCCAGGCGAGATGAGGCCCATTTCCGCTGAGGCATCTCGAGGCTGATCACACCTCACCTCTGGAACTTCGAAAGGGTCCTTCACACCCTTGGTGCTAATCAAGAAGTTCCCCGACCTAGCCGTCTCCACTCGAGAGGAATCACGAGCGTCCCGCCCACATCCAGAGGAGCCCCGTTTCCGCCTCGTAGCTCGAGATGAGGGATCCTTTCCCTGCTTCGTCGGGAAAGAGTTCCCGGCGTTCCCGTCGCATCTCAAGAGGAGGCCCTCTCAACAGGAACGGCGAGAGGAACTCCAGGGTCGTGCCACCATTCCAAGAGTCCCCCAGATGTCTCAGTCCATTCCAGAGGAACCTCTTTTCCCTTCACCGGCTCGTCTTTCACGCCGAGGATCGACTCACACCAAGGTGGCACGTGGCACAGCCCTGTGGGAAAGCCTCGTGGGAAAGCCTCGAGGGACAGCCTCGAGGGAAAGCCACAGATCCCTTGATCCACGTGACAGGAAGCGTGACACTACTGCTGCAGCTCGGGAGGAAAGCGCACGTGCATGCCCCCACTCGAGACGAGGCCTGACTCCCCTGGGGAGACTCAGAAGCACCCCAAGATCCATGGCAACACTGGAGAGGAATCCTCAGGTTCCGGCCCCGACTCCACACAAGGACTGAGGCCCCGGCATGGACGGGAGAGGAATCCCGAGAGGTCCCCTAGCAACTCGCATGGGGACTGGCCTTTCCTGAGGCCACCAGAGCGGGTCCCTGAGGTCCCCGTCGTAACTCGAGAAGACCTGCTGTAACTCGAGAAAATCCAGAAGGTTCTCCCCTCCAGGCGAGATGAGGCCCATTTCCGCTGAGGCGTCTCGAGGCTGATCACACCTCACGTCTGGAACTTCGAAAGGGTCCTTCACACCCTTGGTGCAAATCAAGAAGTTCCCCGACCTAGCCGTCTCCACTCGAGAGGAATCACGAGGGTCCCGCCCACATCTAGAGGAGCCCCGTTTCCGCCTCGTAGCTCGAGATGAGGGATCCTTTCCCTGCTTCGTCGGGAAAGAGTTCCCGGCCTTCCCGTCGCATCTCAATAGGAGGCCCTCTCAACAGGAAAGGCGAGAGGAACTCCAGGGTCGTGCCACCATTCCAAGAGTCCCCCAGATGTCTCAGTCCATTCCAGAGGAACCTCTTCTCCCTTCACCGGCTCGTCTTTCACGCCGAGGATCGACTCACACCAAGGTGGCACGTGCACAGCCTTGTGGGAAAGCCTCGTGGGAACGCCTCGAGGGACAGCCTCGAGGGAAAGCCACAGATCCCTTGATCCACGTGACAGGAAGCGTGACACTACTGCTGCAGCTCGGGAGGAAAGCGCACGTGCATGCCCCCACTCGAGACGAGGCCTGACTCCCCTGGGAAGACTCAGAATCACCCCAAGATCCATGGCAACACTGGAGAGGAATCCTCAGGTTCCGGCCCCGACTCCACACAAGGACTGAGGCCCCGGCATGGACGGGAGAGGAATCCCGAGAGGTCCCCTAGCAACTCGCATGGGGACTGGCCTTTCCTGAGGCCACCAGAGCGGGTCCCTGTGGTCCCCGTCGTAACTCGAGAAGACCTGCCGCAACTCGAGAAAATCCAGGAGGTTCTCCCCTCCAGGCGAGATGAGGCCCATTTCCGCTGAGGCGTCTCGAGGCTGATCACACCTCACCTCTGGAACTTCGAAAGGGTCCTTCACACCCTTGGTGCAAATCAAGAAGTTCCCCGACCTAGCCGTCTCCACTCGAGAGGAATCACGTGGGTCCCGCCCACATCCAGAGGAGCCCCGTTTCCGCCTCGTAGCTCGAGATGAGGGATCCTTTCCCTGCTTCGTCGGGAAAGAGTTCCCGGCGTTCCCGTCGCATCTCAAGAGGAGGCCCTCTCAACAGGAACGGCGAGAGGAACTCCAGGGTCGTGCCACCATTCCAAGAGTCCCCCAGATATCTCAGTCCATTCCAGAGGAACCTCTTTTCCCTTCAACGGCTCGTCTTTCACGCCGAGGATCGACTCACACCAAGGTGGCACGTGGCACAGCCCTGTGGGAAAGCCTCGTGGGAAAGCCTCGAGGGACAGCCTCGAGGGAAAGCCACAGATCCCTTGATCCATGTGACAGGAAGCGTGACACTACTGCTGCTGCTCGGGAGGAAAGCGCACGTGCATGCCCCCACTCGAGACGAGGCCTGACTCCCCTGGGGAGACTCAGAAGCACCCCAAGATCCATGGCAACACTGGAGAGGAATCCTCAGGTTCCGGCCCCGACTCCACACAAGGACTGAGGCCCCGGCATGGACGGGAGAGGAATCCCGAGAGGTCCCCTAGCAACTCGCATGGGGACTGGCCTTTCCTGAGGCCACCAGAGCGGGTCCCTGAGGTCCCCGTCGTAACTCGAGAAGACCTGCCGCAACTCGAGAAAATCCAGGAGGTTCTCCCCTCCAGGCGAGATGAGGCCCATTTCCGATGAGGCGTCTCGAGGCGGATCACACCTCACCTCTGGAACTTCGAAAGGGTCCTTCACACCCTTGGTGCAAATCAAGAAGTTCCCCGACCTAGCCGTCTCCACTCGAGAGGAATCACGAGGGTCCCGCCCACATCCAGAGGAGCCCCGTTTCCGCCTCGTAGCTCGAGATGAGGGATCCTTTCCCTGCTTCGTCGGGAAAGAGTTCCCGGCCTTCCCGTCGCATCTCAAGAGGAGGCCCTCTCAACAGGAATGGCGAGAGGAACTCCAGGGTCGTGCCACCATTCCAAGAGTCCCCCAGATGTCTCAGTCCATTCCAGAGGAACCTCTTCTCCCTTCACCGGCTCGTCTTTCACGCCGAGGATCGACTCACACCAAGGTGGCACGTGGCACAGCCCTGTGGGAAAGCCTCGTGGGAACGCCTAGAGGGACAGCCTCTAGGGAAAGCCACAGATCCCTTGATCCACGTGACAGGAAGCGTGACACTACTGCTGCAGCTCAGGAGGAAAGCGCACGTGCATGCCCCCACTCGAGACGAGGCCTGACTCCCCTGGGAAGACTCAGAATCACCCCAAGATCCATGGCAACACTGGAGAGGAATCCTCAGGTTCCGGCCCCGACTCCACACAAGGACTGAGGCCCCGGCATGGACGGGAGAGGAATCCCGAGAGGTCCCCTAGCAACTCGCATGGGGACTGGCCTTTCCTGAGGCCACCAGAGCGGGTCCCTGTGGTCCCCGTCGTAACTCGAGAAGACCTGCCGCAACTCGAGAAAATCCAGGAGGTTCTCCCCTCCAGGCGAGATGAGGCCCATTTCCGCTGAGGCGTCTCGAGGCTGATCACACCTCACCTCTGGAACTTCGAAAGGGTCCTTCACACCCTTGGTGCAAATCAAGAAGTTCCCCGACCTAGCCGTCTCCACTCGAGAGAAATCACGTGGGTCCCGCCCACATCCAGAGGAGCCCCGTTTCCGCCTCGTAGCTCGAGATGAGGGATCCTTTCCCTGCTTCGTCGGGAAAGAGTTCCCGGCGTTCCCGTCGCATCTCAAGAGGAGGCCCTCTCAACAGGAACGGCGAGAGGAACTCCAGGGTCGTGCCACCATTCCAAGAGTCCCCCAGATGTCTCAGTCCATTCCAGAGGAACCTCTTTTCCCTTCACCGGCTCGTCTTTCACGCCGAGGATCGACTCACACCAAGGTGGCACGTGGCACAGCCCTGTGGGAAAGCCTCGTGGGAAAGCCTCGAGGGACAGCCTCGAGGGAAAGCCACAGATCCCTTGATCCACGTGACAGGAAGCGTGACACTACTGCTGCAGCGCGGGAGGAAAGTGCACGTGCATGCCCCCACTCGAGACGAGGCCTGACTCCCCTGGGGAGACTCAGAAGCACCCCAAGATCCATGGCAACACTGGAGAGGAATCCTCAGGTTCCGGCCCCGACTCCACACAAGGACTGAGGCCCCGGCATGGACGGGAGAGGAATCCCTAGAGGTCCCCTAGCAACTCGCATGGGGACTGGCCTTTCCTGAGGCCACCAGAGCGGGTCCCTGAGGTTCCCGTCGTAACTCGAGAGGACCTGCCGCAACTCGAGAAAATCCAGGAGGTTCTCCCCTCCAGGCGAGATGAGGCCCATTTCCGCTGAAGCGTCTTGAGGCTGATCACACCTCCCCTCTGGAACTTCGAAAGGGTCCTTCACACCCTTGATGCAAATCAAGAAGTTCCCCGACATACCCGTCTCCACTCGAGAGGAATCACGAGGGTCCCGCCCATATCCAGAGGAGCCCCGTTTCCGCCTCGTAGCTCGAGATGAGGGCTCCTTTCCCTGCTTCGTCGGGAAAGAGTTCCCGGCGTTCCCGTCGCATCTCAGGAGGAGGCCCTCTCAACAGGAACGGCGAGAGGAACTCCAGGGTCGTGCCACCATTCCGAGAGTCCCCCAGATGTCTCAGTCCATTCCAGAGGAACCTCTTTTCCCTTCACCGGCTCGTCTTTCACGCCGAGGATCGACTCACACCAAGGTGGCACGTGGCACAGCCCTGTGGGAAAGCCTCGTGGGAAAGCCTCGAGGGACAGCCTCGAGGGAAAGCCACAGATCCCTTGATCCACGTGACAGGAAGCGTGACACTACTGCTGCAGCTCGGGAGGAAAGCGCACGTGCATGCCCCCACTCGAGACGAGGCCTGACTCCCCTGGGGAGACTCAGAAGCACCCCAAGATCCATGGCAACACTGGAGAGGAATCCTCAGGTTCCGGCCCCGACTCCACACAAGGACTGAGGCCCCGGCATGGACGGGAGAGGAATCCCGAGAGGTCCCCTAGCAACTCGCATGGGGACTGGCCTTTCCTGAGGCCACCAGAGCGGGTCCCTGAGGTCCCCGTCGTAACTCGAGAAGACCTGCTGTAACTCGAGAAAATCCAGGAGGTTCTCCCCTCCAGGCGAGATGAGGCCCATTTCCGCTGAGGCGTCTCGAGGCTGATCACACCTCACGTCTGGAACTTCGAAAGGGTCCTTCACACCCTTGGTGCAAATCAAGAAGTTCCCCGACCTAGCCGTCTCCACTCGAGAGGAATCACGAGGGTCCCGCCCACATCTAGAGGAGCCCCGTTTCCGCCTCGTAGCTCGAGATGAGGGATCCTTTCCCTGCTTCGTCGGGAAAGAGTTCCCGGCCTTCCCGTCGCATCTCAATAGGAGGCCCTCTCAACAGGAAAGGCGAGAGGAACTCCAGGGTCGTGCCACCATTCCAAGAGTCCCCCAGATGTCTCAGTCCATTCCAGAGGAACCTCTTCTCCCTTCACCGGCTCGTCTTTCACGCCGAGGATCGACTCACACCAAGGTGGCACGTGCACAGCCTTGTGGGAAAGCCTCGTGGGAACGCCTCCAGGGACAGCCTCGAGGGAAAGCCACAGATCCCTTGATCCACGTGACAGGAAGCGTGACACTACTGCTGCAGCTCGGGAGGAAAGCGCACGTGCATGCCCCCACTCGAGACGAGGCCTGACTCCCCTGGGAAGACTCAGAATCACCCCAAGATCCATGGCAACACTGGAGAGGAATCCTCAGGTTCCGGCCCCGACTCCACACAAGGACTGAGGCCCCGGCATGGACGGGAGAGGAATCCCGAGAGGTCCCCTAGCAACTCGCATGGGGACTGGCCTTTCCTGAGGCCACCAGAGCGGGTCCCTGTGGTCCCCGTCGTAACTCGAGAAGACCTGCCGCAACTCGAGAAAATCCAGGAGGTTCTCCCCTCCAGGCGAGATGAGGCCCATTTCCGCTGAGGCGTCTCGAGGCTGATCACACCTCACCTCTGGAACTTCGAAAGGGTCCTTCACACCCTTGGTGCAAATCAAGAAGTTCCCCGACCTAGCCGTCTCCACTCGAGAGGAATCACGTGGGTCCCGCCCACATCCAGAGGAGCCCCGTTTCCGCCTCGTAGCTCGAGATGAGGGATCCTTTCCCTGCTTCGTCGGGAAAGAGTTCCCGGCGTTCCCGTCGCATCTCAAGAGGAGGCCCTCTCAACAGGAACGGCGAGAGGATCTCCAGGGTCGTGCCACCATTCCAAGAGTCCCCCAGATATCTCAGTCCATTCCAGAGGAACCTCTTTTCCCTTCACCGGCTCGTCTTTCACGCCGAGGATCGACTCACACCAAGGTGGCACGTGGCACAGCCCTGTGGGAAAGCCTCGTGGGAAAGCCTCGAGGGACAGCCTCGAGGGAAAGCCACAGATCCCTTGATCCATGTGACAGGAAGCGTGACACTACTGCTGCAGCTCGGGAGGAAAGCGCACGTGCATGCCCCCACTCGAGACGAGGCCTGACTCCCCTGGGGAGACTCAGAAGCACCCCAAGATCCATGGCAACACTGGAGAGGAATCCTCAGGTTCCGGCCCCGACTCCACACAAGGACTGAGGCCCCGGCATGGACGGGAGAGGAATCCCGAGAGGTCCCCTAGCAACTCGCATGGGGACTGGCCTTTCCTGAGGCCACCAGAGCGGGTCCCTGAGGTCCCCGTCGTAACTCGAGAAGACCTGCCGCAACTCGAGAAAATCCAGGAGGTTCTCCCCTCCAGGCGAGATGAGGCCCATTTCCGCTTAGGCGTCTCGAGGCTGATCACACCTCACCTCTGGAACTTCGAAAGGGTCCTTCACACCCTTGGTGCAAATCAAGAAGTTCCCCGACCTAGCCGTCTCCACTCGAGAGGAATCACGAGGGTCCCGCCCACATCCAGAGGAGCCCCGTTTCCGCCTCGTAGCTCGAGATGAGGGATCCTTTCCCTGCTTCGTCGGGAAAGAGTTCCCGGCCTTCCCGTCGCATCTCAAGAGGAGGCCCTCTCAACAGGAATGGCGAGAGGAACTCCAGGGTCGTGCCACCATTCCAAGAGTCCCCCAGATGTCTCAGTCCATTCCAGAGGAACCTCTTCTCCCTTCACCGGCTCGTCTTTCACGCCGAGGATCGACTCACACCAAGGTGGCACGTGGCACAGCCCTGTGGGAAAGCCTCGTGGGAACGCCTAGAGGGACAGCCTCGAGGGAAAGCCACAGATCCCTTGATCCACGTGACAGGAAGCGTGACACTACTGCTGCAGCTCAGGAGGAAAGCGCACGTGCATGCCCCCACTCGAGACGAGGCCTGACTCCCCTGGGAAGACTCAGAATCACCCTAAGATCCATGGCAACACTGGAGAGGAATCCTCAGGTTCCGGCCCCGACTCCACACAAGGACTGAGGCCCCGGCATGGACGGGAGAGGAATCCCGAGAGGTCCCCTAGCAACTCGCATGGGGACTGGCCTTTCCTGAGGCCACCAGAGCGGGTCCCTGTGGTCCCCGTCGTAACTCGAGAAGACCTGCCGCAACTCGAGAAAATCCAGGAGGTTCTCCCCTCCAGGCGAGATGAGGCCCATTTCCGCTGAGGCGTCTCGAGGCTGATCACACCTCACCTCTGGAACTTCGAAAGGGTCCTTCACACCCTTGGTGCAAATCAAGAAGTTCCCCGACCTAGCCGTCTCCACTCGAGAGAAATCACGTGGGTCCCGCCCACATCCAGAGGAGCCCCGTTTCCGCCTCGTAGCTCGAGATGAGGGATCCTTTCCCTGCTTCGTCGGGAAAGAGTTCCCGGCGTTCCCGTCGCATCTCAAGAGGAGGCCCTCTCAACAGGAACGGCGAGAGGAACTCCAGGGTCGTGCCACCATTCCAAGAGTCCCCCAGATGTCTCAGTCCATTCCAGAGGAACCTCTTTTCCCTTCACCGGCTCGTCTTTCACGCCGAGGATCGACTCACACCAAGGTGGCACGTGGCACAGCCCTGTGGGAAAGCCTCGTGGGAAAGCCTCGAGGGACAGCCTCGAGGGAAAGCCACAGATCCCTTGATCCACGTGACAGGAAGCGTGACACTACTGCTGCAGCGCGGGAGGAAAGTGCACGTGCATGCCCCCACTCGAGACGAGGCCTGACTCCCCTGGGGAGACTCAGAAGCACCCCAAGATCCATGGCAACACTGGAGAGGAATCCTCAGGTTCCGGCCCCGACTCCACACAAGGACTGAGGCCCCGGCATGGACGGGAGAGGAATCCCTAGAGGTCCCCTAGCAACTCGCATGGGGACTGGCCTTTCCTGAGGCCACCAGAGCGGGTCCCTGAGGTTCCCGTCGTAACTCGAGAGGACCTGCCGCAACTCGAGAAAATCCAGGAGGTTCTCCCCTCCAGGCGAGATGAGGCCCATTTCCGCTGAAGCGTCTTGAGGCTGATCACACCTCCCCTCTGGAACTTCGAAAGGGTCCTTCACACCCTTGATGCAAATCAAGAAGTTCCCCGACATACCCGTCTCCACTCGAGAGGAATCACGAGGGTCCCGCCCATATCCAGAGGAGCCCCGTTTCCGCCTCGTAGCTCGAGATGAGGGCTCCTTTCCCTGCTTCGTCGGGAAAGAGTTCCCGGCGTTCCCGTCGCATCTCAGGAGGAGGCCCTCTCAACAGGAACGGCGAGAGGAACTCCAGGGTCGTGCCACCATTCCGAGAGTCCCCCAGATGTCTCAGTCCATTCCAGAGGAACCTCTTTTCCCTTCACCGGCTCGTCTTTCACGCCGAGGATCGACTCACACCAAGGTGGCACGTGGCACAGCCCTGTGGGAAAGCCTCGTGGGAAAGCCTCGAGGGACAGCCTCGAGGGAAAGCCACAGATCCCTTGATCCACGTGACAGGAAGCGTGACACTACTGCTGCAGCTCGGGAGGAAAGCGCACGTGCATGCCCCCACTCGAGACGAGTCCTGACTCCCCTGGGGAGACTCAGAAGCACCCCAAGATCCATGGCAACACTGGAGAGGAATCCTCAGGTTCCGGCCCCGACTCCACACAAGGACTGAGGCCCCGGCATGGACGGGAGAGGAATCCCGAAAGGTCCCCTAGCAACTCGCATGGGGACTGGCCTTTCCTGAGGCCACCAGAGCGGGTCCCTGAGGTCCCCGTCATAACTCGAGAAGACCTGCCGCAACTCGAGAAAATCCAGGAGGTTCTCCCCTCCAGGCGAGATGAGGCCCATTTCCGCTGAGGCGTCTCGAGGCTGATCACACCTCACCTCTGGAACTTCAAAAGGGTCTTCACACCCTTGGTGCAAATCAAGAAGTTCCCCGACCAAGCCGTCTCCACTCGAGAGGAATCACGTGGGTCCCGCCCACATCCAGAGGAGCCCCGTTTCCGCCTCGTAGCTCGAGATGAGGGATCCTTTCCCTGCTTCGTCGGGAAAGAGTTCCCGGCGTTCCCGTCGCATCTCAAGAGGAGGCCCTCTCAACAGGAACGGCGAGAGGAACTCCAGGGTCGTGCCACCATTCCAAGAGTCCCCCAGATGTCTCAGTCCATTCCAGAGGAACCTCTTTTCCCTTCACCGGCTCGTCTTTCACGCCGAGGATCGACTCACACCAAGGTGGCACGTGGCACAGCCCTGTGGGAAAGCCTCGTGGGAAAGCCTCGAGGGACAGCCTCGAGGGAAAGCCACAGATCCCTTGATCCACGTGACAGGAAGCGTGACACTACTGCTGCAGCGCGGGAGGAAAGCGCACGTGCATGCCCCCACTCGAGACGAGGCCTGACTCCCCTGGGGAGACTCAGAAGCACCCCAAGATCCATGGTAACACTGGAGAGGATTCCTCAGGTTCCAGCCCCGACTCCACACAAGGACTGAGGCCCCGGCATGGACGGGAGAGGAATCCCTAGAGGTCCCCTAGCAACTCGCATGGGGACTGGCCTTTCCTGAGGCCACCAGAGCGGGTCCCTGAGGTTCCCGTCGTAACTCGAGAGGACCTGCCGCAACTCGAGAAAATCCAGGAGGTTCTCCCCTCCAGGCGAGATGAGGCCCATTTCCGCTGAAGCGTCTCGAGGCTGATCACACCTCCCCTCTGGAACTTCGAAAGGGTCCTTCACACCCTTGATGCAAATCAAGAAGTTCCCCGACATACCCGTCTCCACTCGAGAGGAATCACGAGGGTCCCGCCCACATCCAGAGGAGCCCCGTTTCCGCCTCGTAGCTCGAGATGAGGGATCCTTTCCCTGCTTCGTCGGGAAAGAGTTCCCGGCCTTCCCGTCGCATCTCAAGAGGAAGCCCTCTCAACAGGAATGGCGAGAGGAACTCCAGGGTCGTGCCACCATTCCAAGAGTCCCCCAGATGTCTCAGTCCATTCCAGAGGAACCTCTTCTCCCTTCACCGGCTCGTCTTTCACGCCGAGGATCGACTCACACCAAGGTGGCACGTGGCACAGCCCTGTGGGAAAGCCTCGTGGGAACGCCTAGAGGGACAGCCTCGATGGAAAGCCACAGATCCCTTGATCCACGTGACAGGAAGCGTGACACTACTGCTGCAGCTCAGGAGGAAAGCGCACGTGCATGCCCCCACTCGAGACGAGGCCTGACTCCCCTGGGAAGACTCAGAATCACCCCAAGATCCATGGCAACACTGGAGAGGAATCCTCAGGTTCCGGCCCCGACTCCACACAAGGACTGAGGCCCCGGCATGGACGGGAGAGGAATCCCGAGAGGTCCCCTAGCAACTCGCATGGGGACTGGCCTTTCCTGAGGCCACCAGAGCGGGTCCCTGTGGTCCCCGTCGTAACTCGAGAAGACCTGCCGCAACTCGAGAAAATCCAGGAGGTTCTCCCCTCCAGGCGAGATGAGGCCCATTTCCGCTGAGGCGTCTCGAGGCTGATCACACCTCACCTCTGGAACTTCGAAAGGGTCCTTCACACCCTTGGTGCAAATCAAGAAGTTCCCCGACCTAGCCGTCTCCACTCGAGAGGAATCACGTGGGTCCCGCCCACATCCAGAGGAGCCCCGTTTCCGCCTCGTAGCTCGAGATGAGGGATCCTTTCCCTGCTTCGTCGGGAAAGAGTTCCCGGCGTTCCCGTCGCATCTCAAGAGGAGGCCCTCTCAACAGGAACGGCGAGAGGAACTCCAGGGTCGTGCCACCATTCCAAGAGTCCCCCAGATGTCTCAGTCCATTCCAGAGGAACCTCTTTTCCCTTCACCGGCTCGTCTTTCACGCCGAGGATCGACTCCCACCAAGGTGGCACGTGGCACAGCCCTGTGGGAAAGCCTCGTGGGAAAGCCTCGAGGGACAGCCTCGAGGGAAAGCCACAGATCCCTTGATCCACGTGACAGGAAGCGTGACACTACTGCTGCAGCGCGGGAGGAAAGTGCACGTGCATGCCCCCACTCGAGACGAGGCCTGACTCCCCTGGGGAGACTCAGAAGCACCCCAAGATCCATGGCAACACTGGAGAGGAATCCTCAGGTTCCGGCCCCGACTCCACACAAGGACTGAGGCCCCGGCATGGACGGGAGAGGAATCCCGAGAGGTCCCCTAGCAACTCGCATGGGGACTGGCCTTTCCTGAGGCCACCAGAGCGGGTCCCTGAGGTTCCCGTCGTAACTCGAGAGGACCTGCCGCAACTCGAGAAAATCCAGGAGGTTCTCCCCTCCAGGCGAGATGAGGCCCATTTCCGCTGAAGCGTCTTGAGGCTGATCACACCTCCCCTCTGGAACTTCGAAAGGGTCCTTCACACCCTTGATGCAAATCAAGAAGTTCCCCGACATACCCGTCTCCACTCGAGAGGAATCACGAGGGTCCCGCCCATATCCAGAGGAGCCCCGTTTCCGCCTCGTAGCTCGAGATGAGGGCTCCTTTCCCTGCTTCGTCGGGAAAGAGTTCCCGGCGTTCCCGTCGCATCTCAGGAGGAGGCCCTCTCAACAGGAACGGCGAGAGGAACTCCAGGGTCGTGCCACCATTCCGAGAGTCCCCCAGATGTCTCAGTCCATTCCAGAGGAACCTTTTTTCCCTTCACCGGCTCGTCTTTCACGCCGAGGATCGACTCACACCAAGGTGGCACGTGGCACAGCCCTGTGGGAAAGCCTCGTGGGAAAGCCTCGAGGGACAGCCTCGAGGGAAAGCCACAGATCCCTTGATCCACGTGACAGGAAGCGTGACACTACTGCTGCAGCTCGGGAGGAAAGCGCACGTGCATGCCCCCTCTCGAGACGAGTCCTGACTCCCCTGGGGAGACTCAGAAGCACCCCAAGATCCATGGCAACACTGGAGAGGAATCCTCAGGTTCCGGCCCCGACTCCACACAAGGACTGAGGCCCCGGCATGGACGGGAGAGGAATCCCGAAAGGTCCCCTAGCAACTCGCATGGGGACTGGCCTTTCCTGAGGCCACCAGAGCGGGTCCCTGAGGTCCCCGTCATAACTCGAGAAGACCTGCCGCAACTCGAGAAAATCCAGGAGGTTCTCCCCTCCAGGCGAGATGAGGCCCATTTCCGCTGAGGCGTCTCGAGGCTGATCACACCTCACCTGTGGAACTTCAAAAGGGTCTTCACACCCTTGGTGCAAATCAAGAAGTTCCCCGACCAAGCCGTCTCCACTCGAGAGGAATCACGTGGGTCCCGCCCACATCCAGAGGAGCCCCGTTTCCGCCTCGTAGCTCGAGATGAGGGATCCTTTCCCTGCTTCGTCGGGAAAGAGTTCCCGGCGTTCCCGTCGCATCTCAAGAGGAGGCCCTCTCAACAGGAACGGCGAGAGGAACTCCAGGGTCGTGCCACCATTCCAAGAGTCCCCCAGATGTCTCAGTCCATTCCAGAGGAACCTCTTTTCCCTTCACCGGCTCGTCTTTCACGCCGAGGATCGACTCACACCAAGGTGGCACGTGGCACAGCCCTGTGGGAAAGCCTCGTGGGAAAGCCTCGAGGGACAGCATCGAGGGAAAGCCACAGATCCCTTGATCCACGTGACAGGAAGCGTGACACTACTGCTGCAGAGCGGGAGGAAATCGCACGTGCATACCCCCACTCGAGACGAGGCCTGACTCCCCTGGGGAGACTCAGAAGCACCCCAAGATCCATGGCAACACTGGAGAGGATTCCTCAGGTTCCAGCCCCGACTCCACACAAGGACTGAGGCCCCGGCATGGACGGGAGAGGAATCCCTAGAGGTCCCCTAGCAACTCGCATGGGGACTGGCCTTTCCTGAGGCCACCAGAGCGGGTCCCTGAGGTTCCCGTCGTAACTCGAGAGGACCTGCCGCAACTCGAGAAAATCCAGGAGGTTCTCCCCTCCAGGCGAGATGAGGCCCATTTCCGCTGAAGCGTCTCGAGGCTGATCACACCTCCCCTCTGGAACTTCGAAAGGGTCCTTCACACCCTTGATGCAAATCAAGAAGTTCCCCGACATACCCGTCTCCACTCGAGAGGAATCACGAGGGTCCCGCCCACATCCAGAGGAGCCCCGTTTCTGCCTCGTAGCTCGAGATGAGGGCTCCTTTCCCTGCTTCGTCGGGAAAGAGTTCCCGGCGTTCCCGTCGCATCTCAGGAGGAGGCCCTCTCAACAGGAACGGCGAGAGGAACTCCAGGGTCGTGCCACCATTCCAAGAGTCCCCCAGATGTCTCAGTCCATTCCAGAGGAACCTCTTTTCCCTTCACCGGCTCGTCTTTCACGCCGAGGATCGACTCCCACCAAGGTGGCACGTGGCACAGCCCTGTGGGAAAGCCTCGTGGGAAAGCCTCGAGGGACAGCCTCGAGGGAAAGCCACAGATCCCTTGATCCACGTGACAGGAAGCGTGACACTACTGCTGCAGCTCGGGAGGAAAGCGCACGTGCATGCCCCCTCTCGAGATGAGTCCTGACTCCCCTGGGGAGACTCAGAAGCACCCCAAGATCCATGGCAACACTGGAGAGGAATCCTCAGGTTCCGGCCCCGACTCCACACAAGGACTGAGGCCCCGGCATGGACGGGAGAGGAATCCTGAGAGGTCCCCTAGCAACTCGCATGGGGACTGGCCTTTCCTGAGGCCACCAGAGCGGGTCCCTGAGGTCCCCGTCGTAACTCGAGAAGACCTGCCGCAACTCGAGAAAATCCAGGAGGTTCTCCCCTCCAGGCGAGATGAGGCCCATTTCCGCTGAGGCGTCTCGAGGCTGATCACACCTCACCTCTGGAACTTCGAAAGGGTCCTTCACACCCTTGGTGCAAATCAAGAAGTTCCCCGACCTAGCCGTCTCCACTCGAGAGGAATCACGAGGGTCCCGCCCACATCCAGAGGAGCCCCGTTTCCGCCTCGTAGCTCGAGATGAGGGATCCTTTCCCTGCTTCGTCGGGAAAGAGTTCCCGGCGTTCCCGTCGCATCTCAAGAGGAGGCCCTCTCAACAGGAACGGCGAGAGGAACTCCAGGGTCGTGCCACCATTCCAAGAGTCCCCCAGATGTCTCAGTCCATTCCAGAGGAACCTCTTTTCCCTTCACCGGCTCGTCTTTCACGCCGAGGATCGACTCCCACCAAGGTGGCACGTGGCACAGCCCTGTGGGAAAGCCTCGTGGGAAAGCCTCGAGGGACAGCCTCGAGGGAAAGCCACAGATCCCTTGATCCACGTGACAGGAAGCGTGACACTACTGCTGCAGCTCAGGAGGAAAGCGCACGTGCATGCCCCCACTCGAGACGAGGCCTGATTCCCCTGGGGAGACTCAGAAGCACCCCAAGATCCATGGCAACACTGGAGAGGAATCCTCAGGTTCCGGCCCCGACTCCACACAAGGACTGAGGCCCCGGCATGGACGGGAGAGGAATCCCGAGAGGTCCCCTAGCAACTCACATGGGGACTGGCCTTTCCTGAGGCCACCAGAGCGGGTCCCTGAGGTCCCCGTCGTAACTCGAGAAGACCTGCCGCAACTCGAGAAAATCCAGGAGGTTCTCCCCTCCAGGCGAGATGAGGCCCATTTCCGCTGAGGTGTCTCGAGGCTGATCACACCTCACCTCTGGAACTTCGAAAGGGTCCTTCACACCCTTGGTGCAAATCAAGAAGTTCCCCGACCTAGCCGTCTCCACTCGAGAGGAATCACGAGGGTCCCGCCCACATCCAGAGGAGCCCCGTTTCCGCCTCGTAGCTCGAGATGAGGGATCCTTTCCCTGCTTCGTCGGGAAAGAGTTCCCGGCATTCCCGTCGCATCTCAAGAGGAGGCCCTCTCAACAGGAACGGCGAGAGGAACTCCAGGGTCGTGCCACCATTCCAAGAGTCCCCCAGATGTCTCAGTCCATTCCAGAGGAACCTCTTTTCCCTTCACCGCTCGTCTTTCACGCCGAGGATCGACTCCCACCAAGGTGGCACGTGGCACAGCCCTGTGGGAAAGCCTCGTGGGAAAGCCTCGAGGGACAGCCTCGAGGGAAAGACACAGATCCCTTGATCCACGTGACAGGAAGCGTGGCACTACTGCTGCAGCTCGGGAGGAAAGCGCACATGCATGCCCCCACTCGAGACGAGGCCTGACTCCCCTGGGGAGACTCAGAAGCACCCCAAGATCCATGGCAACACTGGAGAGGAATCCGCAGGTTCCAGCCACGACTCCACGCAAGGACTGAGGCCCCGGCATGGACGGGAGAGGAATCCCGAGAGGTCCCCTCGAAACTCGCATGGGGACTGGCCTTTCCTGAGGCCACCAGAGCGGGTCCCTGAGGTCCCCGTCGTAACTCGAGAAGACCTGCCGCAACTCGAGAAAATCCAGGAGGTTCTCCCCTCCAGGCGAGATGAGGCCCATTTCCGCTGAGGCGTCTCGAGGCTGATCACACCTCACCTCTGGAACTTCGAAAGGGTCCTTCACACCCTTGGTGCAAATCAAGAAGTTCCCCGACCTAGCCGTCTCCACTCGAGAGGAATCACGAGTGTCCCGCCCACTTCCAGAGGAGCCCCGTTTCCGCCTCGTAGCTCGAGATGAGGGATCCTTTCCCTGCTTCGTCGGGAAAGAGTTCCCGGCGTTCCCGTCGCATCTCAAGAGGAGGCCCTCTCAACAGGAACGGCGAGAGGAACTCCAGGGTCGTGCCACCATTCCAAGAGTCCCCCAGATGTCTCAGTCCATTCCAGAGGAACCTCTTTTCCCTTCACCGGCTCGTCTTTCACGCCGAGGATCGACTCCCACCAAGGTGGCACGTGGCACAGCCCTGTGGGAAAGCCTCGTGGGAAAGCCTCGAGGGACAGCCTCGAGGGAAAGCCACAGATCCCTTGATCCACGTGACAGGAAGCGTGACACTACTGCTGCAGCTCGGGAGGAAAGCGCACGTGCATGCCCCCACTCGAGACGAGGCCTGACTCCCCTGGGGAGACTCAGAAGCACCCCAAGATCCATGGCACCACTGGAGAGGAATCCTCAGGTTCCGGCCCCGACTCCACACAAGGACTGAGGCCCCGGCATGGACGGGAGAGGAATCCCGAGAGGTCCCCTAGCAACTCGCATGGGGACTGGCCTTTCCTGAGGCCACCAGAGCGGGTCCCTGAGGTCCCCGTCGTAACTCGAGAAGACCTGCCGCAACTGGAGAAAATCCAGGAGGTTCTCCCCTCCAGGCGAGATGAGGCCCATTTCCGCTGAGGCGTCTCGAGGCTGATCACACCTCACCTCTGGAACTTCGAAAGGGTCCTTCACACCCTTGGTGCAAATCAAGAAGTTCCCCGACCTAGCCGTCTCCACTCGAGAGGAATCACGTGGGTCCCGCCCACATCCAGAGGAGCCCCGTTTCCGCCTCGTAGCTCGAGATGAGGGATCCTTTCCCTGCTTCGTCGGGAAAGAGTTCCCGGCGTTCCCGTCGCATCTCAAGAGGAGGCCCTCTCAACAGGAACGGCGAGAGGAACTCCAGGGTCGTGCCACCATTCCAAGAGTCCCCCAGATGTCTCAGTCCATTCCAGAGGAACCTCTTTTCCCTTCACCGGCTCGTCTTTCACGCAGAGGATCGACTCCCACCAAGGTGGCACGTGGCACAGCCCTGTGGGAAAGCCTCGTGGGAAAGCCTCGAGGGACAGCCTCGAGGGAAAGCCACAGATCCCTTGATCCACGTGACAGGAAGCGTGACACTACTGCTGCAGCTCGGGAGGAAAGCGCACGTGCATGCCCCCACACGAGACGAGGCATGACTCCCCTGGGGAGACTCAGAAGCACCCCAAGATCCATGGCAACACTGGAGAGGAATCCTCAGGTTCCGGCCCCGACTCCACACAAGGACTGAGGCCCCGGCATGGACGGGAGAGGAATCCCGAGAGGTCCCCTAGCAACTCGCATGGGGACTGGCCTTTCCTGAGGCCACCAGAGTGGGTCCCTGAGGTCCCCGTCGTAACTCGAGAAGACCTGCCGCAACTCGAGAAAATCCAGGAGGTTCTCCCCTCCAGGCGAGATGAGGCCCATTTCCGCTGAGGCGTCTCGAGGCTGATCACACCTCACCTCTGGAACTTCGAAAGGGTCCTTCACACCCTTGGTGCAAATCAAGAAGTTCCCCGACCTAGCCGTCTCCACTCGAGAGGAATCACGAGGGTCCCGCCCACATCCAGAGGAGCCCCGTTTCCGCCTCGTAGCTCGAGATGAGGGATCCTTTCCCTGCTTCGTCGGGAAAGAGTTCCCGGCGTTCCCGTCGCATCTCAAGAGGAGGCCCTCTCAACAGGAACGGCGAGAGGAACTCCAGGGTCGTGCCACCATTCCAAGAGTCCCCCAGATGTCTCAGTCCATTCCAGAGGAACCTCTTTTCCCTTCACCAGCTCGTCTTTCACGCCGAGGATCGACTCACACCAAGGTGGCACGTGGCACAGCCCTGTGGGAAAGCCTCGTGGGAAAGCCTCGAGGGACAGCCTCGATGGAAAGCCTCGAGATCCCTTGATCCACGTGACAGGAAGCGTGACACTACTGCTGCAGCTTGGGAGGAAAGCGCACGTGCATGCCACCACTCGAGACGAGGCCTGACTCCCCTGGGGAGACTCAGAAGCACCCCAAGATCCATGGCAACACTGGAGAGGAATCCTCAGGTTCCGGCCCCGACTCCACACAAGGACTGAGGCCCCGGCATGGACGGGAGAGGAATCCCGAGGGGTCCCCTAGCAACTCGCATGGGGACTGGCCTTTCCTGAGGCCACCAGAGCGGGTCCCTGAGGTCCCCGTCGTAACTCGAGAAGACCTGCCGCAACTCGAGAAAATCCAGGAGGTTCTCCCCTCCAGGCGAGATGAGGCCCATTTCCGTTGAGGCGTCTCGAGGCTGATCACACCTCACCTCTGGAACTTCGAAAGGGTCCTTCACACCCTTGGTGCAAATCAAGAAGTTCCCCGACCTAGCCGTCTCCACTCGAGAGGAATCACGAGGGTCCCGCCCACATCCAGAGGAGCCCCGTTTCCGCCTCGTAGCTCGAGATGAGGGATCCTTTCCCTGCTTCGTCGGGAAAGAGTTCCCGGCGTTCCCGGCGCATCTCAAGAGGAGGCCCTCTCAACAGAACGGCGAGAGGAACTCCAGGGTCGTGCCACCATTCCAAGAGTCCCCCAGATGTCTCTGTCCATTCCAGAGGAACCTCTTTTCCCTTCAACGGCTCGTCTTTCACGCCGAGGATCGACTCACACCAAGGTGGCACGTGGCACAGCCCTGTGGGAAAGCCTCGTGGGAAAGCCTCGAGGGACAGCCTCGAGGGAAAGCCACAGATCCCTTGATCCACGTGACAGGAAGCGTGACACTACTGCTGCAGCTCGGGAGGAAAGCGCACGTGCATGCCCCACTCGAGACGAGGCCTGACTCCCCTGGGGAGACTCAGAAGCACCCCAAGATCCATGGCAACACTGGAGAGGAATCCTCAGGTTCCGGCCCCGACTCCACACAAGGACTGAGGCCCCGGCATGGACGGGAGAGGAATCCCGAGAGGTCCCCTAGCAACTCGCATGGGGACTGGCCTTTCCTGAGGCCACCAGAGTGGGTCCCTGAGGTCCCCGTCATAACTCGAGAAGACCTGCCGCAACTCGAGAAAATCCAGGAGGTTCTCCCCTCCAGGCGAGATGAGGCCCATTTCCGCTGAGGCGTCTCGAGGCTGATCACACCTCACCTCTGGAACTTCGAAAGGGTCCTTCACACCCTTGGTGCAAATCAAGAAGTTCCCCGACCTAGCCGTCTCCACTCGAGAGGAATCACGAGGGTCCCGCCCACATCCAGAGGAGCCCCGTTTCCGCCTCGTAGCTCGAGATGAGGGATCCTTTCCCTGCTTCGTCGGGAAAGAGTTCCCGGCGTTCCCGTCGCATCTCAAGAGGAGGCCCTCTCAACAGGAACGGCGAGAGGAACTCCAGGGTCGTGCCACCATTCCAAGAGTCCCCCAGATGTCTCAGTCCATTCCAGAGGAACCTCTTTTCCCTTCACCGGCTCGTCTTTCACGCCGAGGATCGACTCACACCAAGGTGGCACGTAGCACAGCCCTGTGGGAAAGCCTCGTGCGAAAGCCTCGAGGGACAGCCTCGAGGGAAAGCCATAGATCCCTTTATCCACGTGACAGGAAGCGTGACACTACTGCTGCAACTCGGGAGGAAAGCGCACGTGCATGCCCCCACTCGAGACGAGGCCTGACTCCCCTGGGGAGACTCAGAAGCACCCCAAGATCCATGGCAACACTGGAGAGGAATCCTCAGGTTCCGGCCCCGAATCCACACAAGGACTGAGGCCCCGGCATGGACGGGAGAGGAATCCCGAGAGGTCCCCTAGCAACTCGCATGGGGACTGGCCTTTCCTGAGGCCACCAGAGCGGGTCCCTGAGGTCCCCGTCGTAACTCGAGAAGACCTGCCGCAACTCGAGAAAATCCAGGAGGTTCTCCCCTCCAGGCGAGATGAGGCCCATTTCCGCTGAGGCGTCTCGAGGCTGATCACACCTCACCTCTGGAACTTCGAAAGGGTCCTTCACACCCTTGGTGCAAATCAAGAAGTTGCCCGACCTAGCCGTCTCCACTCGAGAGGAATCACGAGGGTCCCGCCCACATCCAGAGGAGCCCCGTTTCCGCCTCGTAGCTCGAGATGAGGGATCCTTTCCCTGCTTCGTCGGGAAAGAGTTCCCGGCGTTCCCGTCGCATCTCAAGAGGAGGCCCTCTCAACAGAACGGCGAGAGGAACTCCAGGGTCGTGCCACCATTCCAAGAGTCCCCCAGATGTCTCAGTCCATTCCAGAGGAACCTCTTTTCCCTTCACCGGCTCGTCTTTCACGCCGAGGATCGACTCACACCAAGGTGGCACGTGGCACAGCCCTGTGGGAAAGCCTCGTGGGAAAGCCTCGAGGGACAGCCTCGAGGGAAAGCCACAGATCCCTTGATCCACGTGACAGGAAGCGTGACACTACTGCTGCAGCTCGGGAGGAAAGCGCACGTGCATGCCCCCACTCGAGACGAGGCCTGACTCCCCTGGGGAGACTCAGAAGCACCCCAAGATCCATGGCAACACTGGAGAGGAATCCTCAGGTTCCGGCCCCGACTCCACACAAGGACTGAGGCCCCGGCATGGACGGGAGAGGAATCCCGAGAGGTCCCCTAGCAACTCGCATGGGTACTGGCCTTTCCTGAGGCCACCAGAGCGGGTCCCTGAGGTCCCCGTCGTAACTCGAGAAGACCTGCCGCAACTCGAGAAAATCCAGGAGGTTCTCCCCTCCAGGCGAGATGAGGCCCATTTCCGATGAGGCGTCTCGAGGCGGATCACACCTCACCTCTGGAACTTCGAAAGGGTCCTTCACACCCTTGGTGCAAATCAAGAAGTTCCCCGACCTAGCCGTCTCCACTCGAGAGGAATCACGAGGGTCCCGCCCACATCCAGAGGAGCCCCGTTTCCGCCTCGTAGCTCGAGATGAGGGATCCTTTCCCTGCTTCGTCGGGAAAGAGTTCCCGGCGTTCCCGTCGCATCTCAAGAGGAGGCTCTCTCAACAGAACGGCGAGAGGAACTCCAGGGTCGTGCCACCATTCCAAGAGTCCCCCAGATGTCTCAGTCCATTCCAGAGGAACCTCTTTTCCCTTCACCGGCTCGTCTTTCGCGCCGAGGATCGACTCCCACCAAGGTGGCACGTGGCACAGCCCTGTGGGAAAGCCTCGTGGGAAAGCCTCGAGGGACAGCCTCGAGGGAAAGCCATAGATCCCTTGATCCACGTGACAGGAAGCGTGACACTACTGCTGCAGCTCGGGAGGAAAGCGCACGTGCATGCCCCCACACGAGACGAGGCCTGACTCCCCTGGGGAGACTCAGAAGCACCCCAAGATCCATGGCAACACTGGAGAGGAATGCTCAGGTTCCGGTCCCGACTCCACACAAGGACTGAGGCCGCGACATGGACGGGAGAGGAATCCCGAGAGGTCCCCTAGCAACTCGCATGGGGACTGGCCTTTCCTGAGGCCCCCAGAGCGGGTCCCTGAGGTCCCCGTCGTAACTCGAGAAGACCTGCCGCAACTCGAGAAAATCCAGGAGGTTCTCCCCTCCAGGCGAGATGAGGCCCATTTCCGCTGAGGCGTCTCGAGGCTGATCACACCTCACCTCTGGAACTTCGAAAGGGTCCTTCACACCCTTGGTGCAAATCAAGAAGTTCCCCGACCTAGCCGTCTCCACTCGAGAGGAATCACGAGGGTCCCGCCCACATCCAGAGGAGCCCCGTTTCCGCCTCGTAGCTCGAGATGAGGGATCCTTTCCCTGCTTCGTCGGGAAAGAGTTCCCGGCGTTCCCGTCGCATCTCAAGAGGAGGCCCTCTCAACAGGAACGGCGAGAGGAACTCCAGGGTCGTGCCACCATTCCAAGAGTCCCCCAGATGTCTCAGTCCAATCCAGAGGAACCTCTTTTCCCTTCACCGGCTCGTCTTTCACGCCGAGGATCGACTCCCACCAAGGTGGCACGTGGCACAGCCCTGTGGGAAAGCCTCGTGGGAAAGCCTCGAGGGACAGCCTCGAGGGAAAGCCACAGATCCCTTGATCCACGTGACAGGAAGCGTGACACTACTGCTGCAGCTCGGGAGGAAAGCGCACGTGCATGCCCCCACTCGAGACGAGGCCTGACTCCCCTGGGGAGACTCAGAAGCACCCCAAGATCCATGGCAACACTGGAGAGGAATCCTCAGGTTCCGGCCCCGACGCCACACAAGGACTGAGGCCCCGGCATGGACGGGAGAGGAATCCCGAGAGGTCCCCTAGCAACTCGCATGGGGACTGGCCTTTCCTGAGGCCACCAGAGCGGGTCCCTGAGGTCCCCGTCGTAACTCGAGAAGACCTGCCGCAACTCGAGAAAATCCAGGAGGTTCTCCCCTCCAGGCGAGATGAGGCCCATTTCCGCTGAGGCGTCTCGAGGCTGATCACACCTCACCTCTGGAACTTCGAAAGGGTCCTTCACACCCTTGGTGCAAATCAAGAAGTTCCCCGACCTAGCCGTCTCCACTCGAGAGGAATCACGAGGGTCCCGAGCACATCCAGAGGAGCCCCGTTTCCGCCTCGTAGCTCGAGATGAGGGATCCTTTCCCTGCTTCGTCGGGAAAGAGTTCCCGGCGTTCCCGTCACATCTCAAGAGGAGGCCCTCTCAACAGAACGGCGAGAGGAACTCCAGGGTCGTGCCACCATTCCAAGAGTCCCCCAGATGTCTCAGTCCATTCCAGAGGAACCTCTTTTCCCTTCAACGGCTCGTCTTTCACGCCGAGGATCGACTCACACCAAGGTGGCACGTGGCACAGCCCTGTGGGAAAGCCTCGTGGGAAAGCCTCGAGGGACAGCCTCGAGGGAAAGCCACAGATCCCTTGATCCACGTGACAGGAAGCGTGACACTACTGCTGCAGCTCGGGAGGAAAGCGCACGTGCATGCCCCCACTCGAGACGAGGCCTGACTCCCCTGGGAGACTCAGAAGCACCCCAAGATCCATGGCAACACTGGAGAGGAATCCTCAGGTTCCGGCCCCGACTCCACACAAGGACTGAGGCCCCGGCATGGACGGGAGAGGAATCCCGAGAGGTACCCTAGCAACTCGCATGGGGACTGGCCTTTCCTGAGGGCACCAGAGCGGGTCCCTGAGGTCCCCGTCGTAACTCGAGAAGACCTGCCGCAACTCGAGAAAATCCAGGAGGTTCTCCCCTCCAGGCGAGATGAGGCCCATTTCCGCTGAGGCGTCTCGAGGCTGATCACACCTCACCTCTGGAACTTCGAAAGGGTCCTTCACACCCTTGGTGCAAATCAAGAAGTTCCCCGACCTAGCCGTCTCCACTCGAGAGGAATCACGAGGGTCCCGCCCACATCCAGAGGAGCCCCGTTTCCGCCTCGTAGCTCGAGATGAGGGATCCTTTCCCTGCTTCGTCGGGAAAGAGTTCCCGGCGTTCCCGTCGCATCTCAAGAGGAGGCCCTCTCAACAGAACGGCGAGAGGAACTCCAGGGTCGTGCCACCATTCCAAGAGTCCCCCAGATGTCTCAGTCCATTCCAGAGGAACCTCTTTTCCCTTCACCGGCTCGTCTTTCACGCCGAGGATCGACTCCCACCAAGGTGGCACGTGGCACAGCCCTGTGGGAAAGCCTCGTGGGAAAGCCTCGAGGGACAGCCTCGAGGGAAAGCCACAGATCCCTTGATCCACGTGACAGGAAGCGTGACACTACTGCAGCAGCTCGGGAGGAAAGCGCACGTGCATGCCCCCACTCGAGACGAGGCCTGACTCCCCTGGGGAGACTCAGAAGCACCCCAAGATCCATGGCAACACTGGAGAGGAATCCTCAGGTTCCGGCCCCGACTCCACACAAGGACTGAGGCCCCGGCATGGACGGGAGAGGAATCCCGAGAGGTCCCCTAGCAACTCGCATGGGGACTGGCCTTTCCTGAGGGCACCAGAGCGGGTCCCTGAGGTCCCCGTCGTAACTCGAGAAGACCTGCCGCAACTCGAGAAAATCCAGGAGGTTCTCCCCTCCAGGCGAGATGAGGCCCATTTCCGCTGAGGCGTCTCGAGGCTGATCACACCTCACCTCTGGAACTTCGAAAGGGTCCTTCACACCCTTGGTGCAAATCAAGAAGTTCCCCGACCTAGCCGTCTCCACTCGAGAGGAATCACGAGGGTCCCGCCCACATCCAGAGGAGCCCCGTTTCCGCCTCGTAGCTCGAGATGAGGGATCCTTTCCCTGCTTCGTCGGGAAAGAGTTCCCGGCGTTCCCGTCGCATCTCAAGAGGAGGCCCTCTCAACAGAACGGCGAGAGGAACTCCAGGGTCGTGCCACCATTCCAAGAGTCCCCCAGATGTCTCAGTCCATTCCAGAGGAACCTCTTTTCCCTTCACCGGCTCGTCTTTCACGCCGAGGATCGACTCACACCAAGGTGGCACGTGGCACAGCCCTGTGGGAAAGCCTCGTGGGAAAGCCTCGAGGGACAGCCTCGAGGGAAAGCCACAGATCCCTTGATCCACGTGACAGGAAGCGTGACACTACTGCTGCAGCTCGGGAGGAAAGCGCACGTGCATGCCCCCACTCGAGACGAGGCCTGACTCCCCTGGGGAGACTCAGAAGCACCCCAAGATCCATGGCAACACTGGAGAGGAATCCTCAGGTTCCGGCCCCGACTCCACACAAGGACTGAGGCCCCGGCATGGACGGGAGAGGAATCCCGAGAGGTCCCCTAGCAACTCGCATGGGTACTGGCCTTTCCTGAGGCCACCAGAGCGGGTCCCTGAGGTCCCCGTCGTAACTCGAGAAGACCTGCCGCAACTCGAGAAAATCCAGGAGGTTCTCCCCTCCAGGCGAGATGAGGCCCATTTCCGATGAGGCGTCTCGAGGCGGATCACACCTCACCTCTGGAACTTCGAAAGGGTCCTTCACACCCTTGGTGCAAATCAAGAAGTTCCCCGACCTAGCCGTCTCCACTCGAGAGGAATCACGAGGGTCCCGCCCACATCCAGAGGAGCCCCGTTTCCGCCTCGTAGCTCGAGATGAGGGATCCTTTCCCTGCTTCGTCGGGAAAGAGTTCCCGGCGTTCCCGTCGCATCTCAAGAGGAGGCTCTCTCAACAGAACGGCGAGAGGAACTCCAGGGTCGTGCCACCATTCCAAGAGTCCCCCAGATGTCTCAGTCCATTCCAGAGGAACCTCTTTTCCCTTCACCGGCTCGTCTTTCGCGCCGAGGATCGACTCCCACCAAGGTGGCACGTGGCACAGCCCTGTGGGAAAGCCTCGTGGGAAAGCCTCGAGGGACAGCCTCGAGGGAAAGCCACAGATCCCTTGATCCACGTGACAGGAAGCGTGACACTACTGCTGCAGCTCGGGAGGAAAGCGCACGTGCATGCCCCCACACGAGACGAGGCCTGACTCCCCTGGGGAGACTCAGAAGCACCCCAAGATCCATGGCAACACTGGAGAGGAATGCTCAGGTTCCGGTCCCGACTCCACACAAGGACTGAGGCCGCGACATGGACGGGAGAGGAATCCCGAGAGGTCCCCTAGCAACTCGCATGGGGACTGGCCTTTCCTGAGGCCCCCAGAGCGGGTCCCTGAGGTCCCCGTCGTAACTCGAGAAGACCTGCCGCAACTCGAGAAAATCCAGGAGGTTCTCCCCTCCAGGCGAGATGAGGCCCATTTCCGCTGAGGCGTCTCGAGGCTGATCACACCTCACCTCTGGAACTTCGAAAGGGTCCTTCACACCCTTGGTGCAAATCAAGAAGTTCCCCGACCTAGCCGTCTCCACTCGAGAGGAATCACGAGGGTCCCGCCCACATCCAGAGGAGCCCCGTTTCCGCCTCGTAGCTCGAGATGAGGGATCCTTTCCCTGCTTCGTCGGGAAAGAGTTCCCGGCGTTCCCGTCGCATCTCAAGAGGAGGCCCTCTCAACAGGAACGGCGAGAGGAACTCCAGGGTCGTGCCACCATTCCAAGAGTCCCCCAGATGTCTCAGTCCAATCCAGAGGAACCTCTTTTCCCTTCACCGGCTCGTCTTTCACGCCGAGGATCGACTCCCACCAAGGTGGCACGTGGCACAGCCCTGTGGGAAAGCCTCGTGGGAAAGCCTCGAGGGACAGCCTCGAGGGAAAGCCACAGATCCCTTGATCCACGTGACAGGAAGCGTGACACTACTGCTGCAGCTCGGGAGGAAAGCGCACGTGCATGCCCCCACTCGAGACGAGGCCTGACTCCCCTGGGGAGACTCAGAAGCACCCCAAGATCCATGGCAACACTGGAGAGGAATCCTCAGGTTCCGGCCCCGACGCCACACAAGGACTGAGGCCCCGGCATGGACGGGAGAGGAATCCCGAGAGGTCCCCTAGCAACTCGCATGGGGACTGGCCTTTCCTGAGGCCACCAGAGCGGGTCCCTGAGGTCCCCGTCGTAACTCGAGAAGACCTGCCGCAACTCGAGAAAATCCAGGAGGTTCTCCCCTCCAGGCGAGATGAGGCCCATTTCCGCTGAGGCGTCTCGAGGCTGATCACACCTCACCTCTGGAACTTCGAAAGGGTCCTTCACACCCTTGGTGCAAATCAAGAAGTTCCCCGACCTAGCCGTCTCCACTCGAGAGGAATCACGAGGGTCCCGAGCACATCCAGAGGAGCCCCGTTTCCGCCTCGTAGCTCGAGATGAGGGATCCTTTCCCTGCTTCGTCGGGAAAGAGTTCCCGGCGTTCCCGTCACATCTCAAGAGGAGGCCCTCTCAACAGAACGGCGAGAGGAACTCCAGGGTCGTGCCACCATTCCAAGAGTCCCCCAGATGTCTCAGTCCATTCCAGAGGAACCTCTTTTCCCTTCAACGGCTCGTCTTTCACGCCGAGGATCGACTCACACCAAGGTGGCACGTGGCACAGCCCTGTGGGAAAGCCTCGTGGGAAAGCCTCGAGGGACAGCCTCGAGGGAAAGCCACAGATCCCTTGATCCACGTGACAGGAAGCGTGACACTACTGCTGCAGCTCGGGAGGAAAGCGCACGTGCATGCCCCCACTCGAGACGAGGCCTGACTCCCCTGGGAGACTCAGAAGCACCCCAAGATCCATGGCAACACTGGAGAGGAATCCTCAGGTTCCGGCCCCGACTCCACACAAGGACTGAGGCCCCGGCATGGACGGGAGAGGAATCCCGAGAGGTACCCTAGCAACTCGCATGGGGACTGGCCTTTCCTGAGGGCACCAGAGCGGGTCCCTGAGGTCCCCGTCGTAACTCGAGAAGACCTGCCGCAACTCGAGAAAATCCAGGAGGTTCTCCCCTCCAGGCGAGATGAGGCCCATTTCCGCTGAGGCGTCTCGAGGCTGATCACACCTCACCTCTGGAACTTCGAAAGGGTCCTTCACACCCTTGGTGCAAATCAAGAAGTTCCCCGACCTAGCCGTCTCCACTCGAGAGGAATCACGAGGGTCCCGCCCACATCCAGAGGAGCCCCGTTTCTGCCTCGTAGCTCGAGATGAGGGATCCTTTCCCTGCTTCGTCGGGAAAGAGTTCCCGGCGTTCCCGTCGCATCTCAAGAGGAGGCCCTCTCAACAGAACGGCGAGAGGAACTCCAGGGTCGTGCCACCATTCCAAGAGTCCCCCAGATGTCTCAGTCCATTCCAGAGGAACCTCTTTTCCCTTCACCGGCTCGTCTTTCACGCCGAGGATCGACTCCCACCAAGGTGGCACGTGGCACAGCCCTGTGGGAAAGCCTCGTGGGAAAGCCTCGAGGGACAGCCTCGAGGGAAAGCCACAGATCCCTTGATCCACGTGACAGGAAGCGTGACACTACTGCAGCAGCTCGGGAGGAAAGCGCACGTGCATGCCCCCACTCGAGACGAGGCCTGACTCCCCTGGGGAGACTCAGAAGCACCCCAAGATCCATGGCAACACTGGAGAGGAATCCTCAGGTTCCGGCCCCGACTCCACACAAGGACTGAGGCCCCGGCATGGACGGGAGAGGAATCCCGAGAGGTCCCCTAGCAACTCGCATGGGGACTGGCCTTTCCTGAGGCCACCAGAGCGGGTCCCTGAGGTCCCCGTCGTAACTCGAGAAGACCTGCCGCAACTCGAGAAAATCCAGGAGGTTCTCCCCTCCAGGCGAGATGAGGCCCATTTCCGCTGAGGCGTCTCGAGGCTGATCACACCTCACCTCTGGAACTTCGAAAGGGTCCTTCACACCCTTGGTGCAAATCAAGAAGTTCCCCGACCTAGCCGTCTCCACTCGAGAGGAATCACGAGGGTCCCGCCCACATCCAGAGGAGCCCCGTTTCCGCCTCGTAGCTCGAGATGAGGGATCCTTTCCCTGCTTCGTCGGGAAAGAGTTCCCGGCGTTCCCGTCGCATCTCAAGAGGAGGCCCTCTCAACAGGAACGGCGAGAGGAACTCCAGGGTCGTGCCACCATTCCAAGAGTCCCCCAGATGTCTCAGTCCATTCCAGAGGAACCTCTTTTCCCTTCACCGGCTCGTCTTTCACGCCGAGGATCGACTCCTACCAAGGTGGCACGTGGCACAGCCCTGTGGGAAAGCCTCGTGGGAAAGCCTCGAGGGACAGCCTCGAGGGAAAGCCACAGATCCCTTGATCCACGTGACAGGAAGCGTGACACTACTGCTGCAGCTCGGGAGGAAAGCGCACGTGCATGCCCCCACTCGAGACGAGGCCTGACTCCCCTGGGGAGACTCAGAAGCACCCCAAGATCCATGGCAACACTGGAGAGGAATCCTCAGGTTCCGGCCCCGACTCCACACAAGGACTGAGGCCCCGGCATGGACGGGAGAGGAATCCCGAGAGGTCCCCTAGCAACTCGCATGGGGACTGGCCTTTCCTGAGGCCACCAGAGCGGGTCCCTGAGGTCCCCGTCGTAACTCGAGAAGACCTGCCGCAACTCGAGAAAATCCAGGAGGTTCTCCCCTCCAGGCGAGATGAGGCCCATTTCCGTTGAGGCGTCTCGAGGCTGATCACACCTCACCTCTGGAACTTCGAAAGGGTCCTTCACACCCTTGGTGCAAATCAAGAAGTTCCCCGACCTAGCCGTCTCCACTCGAGAGGAATCACGAGGGTCCCGCCCACATCCAGAGGAGCCCCGTTTCCGCCTCGTAGCTCGAGATGAGGGATCCTTTCCCTGCTTCTTCGGGAAAGAGTTCCCGTCGCATGTGAAGAGGAGGCCCTCTCAACAGGAACGGCGAGAGGAACTCCAGGGTCTTGCCACCATTCCAAGAGTCCCCCAGATGTCTCAGTCCATTCCAGAGGAACCTCTTTTCCCTTCACCGGCTCGTCTTTCACGCCGAGGATCGACTCACACCAAGGTGGCACGTGGCACAGCCCTGTGGGGAAGCCTCGTGCGAAAGCCTCGAGGGACAGCCTCGAGGGAAAGCCACAGATCCCTTGATCCACGTGACAGGAAGCGTGACACTACTGCTGCAACTCGGGAGGAAAGCGCACGTGCATGCCCCCACTCGAGACGAGGCCTGACTCCCCTGGGGAGACTCAGAAGCACCCCAAGATCCATGGCAACACTGGAGAGGAATCCTCAGGTTCCGGCCCCGACTCCACACAAGGACTGAGGCCCCGGCATGGACGGGAGAGGAATCCCGAGAGGTCCCCTAGCAACTCGCATGGGGACTGGCCTTTCCTGAGGCCACCAGAGCGGGTCCCTGAGGTCCCCGTCGTAACTCAAGAAGACCTGCCGCAACTCGAGAAAATCCAGGAGGTTCTCCCCTCCAGGCGAGATGAGGCCCATTTCCGCTGAGGCGTTTCGAGGCTGATCACACCTCACCTCTGGAACTTCGAAAGGGTCCTTCACACCCTTGGTGCAAATCAAGAAGTTCCCCGACCTAGCCGTCTCCACTCGAGAGGAATCACGAGGGTCCCGCCCACATCCAGAGGAGCCCCGTTTCCGCCTCGTAGCTCGAGATGAGGGATCCTTTCCCTGCTTCGTCGGGAAAGAGTTCCCGGCGTTCCCGTCGCATCTCAAGAGGAGGCCCTCTCAACAGAACGGCGAGAGGAACTCCTGGGTCGTGCCACCATTCCAAGAGTCCCCCAGATGTCTCAGTCCATTCCAGAGGAACCTGTTTTCCCTTCAACGGCTCGTCTTTCACGCCGAGGATCGACTCACACCAAGGTGGCACGTGGCACAGCCCTGTGGGAAAGCCTCGTGGGAAAGCCTCGAGGGACAGCCTCGAGGGAAAGCCACAGATCCCTTGATCCACGTGACAGGAAGCGTGACACTACTGCTGCAGCTCGGGAGGAAAGCGCACGTGCATGCCCCCACTCGAGACGAGGCCTGACTCCCCTGGGGAGACTCAGAAGCACCCCAAGATCCATGGCAACACTGGAGAGGAATCCTCAGGTTCCGGCCCCGACTCCACACAAGGACTGAGGCCCCGGCATGGACGGGAGAGGAATCCCGAGAGGTCCCCTAGCAACTCGCATGGGGACTGGCCTTTCCTGAGGCCACCAGAGTGGGTCCCTGAGGTCCCCGTCATAACTCGAGAAGACCTGCCGCAACTCGAGAAAATCCAGGAGGTTCTCCCCTCCAGGCGAGATGAGGCCCATTTCCGCTGAGGCGTCTCGAGGCTGATCACACCTCACCTCTGGAACTTCGAAAGGGTCCTTCACACCCTTGGTGCAAATCAAGAAGTTCCCCGACCTAGCCGTCTCCACTCGAGAGGAATCACGAGGGTCCCGCCCACATCCAGAGGAGCCCCGTTTCCGCCTCGTAGCTCGAGGTGAGGGATCCTTTCCCTGCTTCGTCGGGATAGAGTTCCCGGCGTTCCCGTCGCATCTCAAGAGGAGGCCCTCTCAACAGGAACGGCGAGAGGAACTCCAGGGTCGTGCCACCATTCCAAGAGTCCCCCAGATGTCTCAGTCCATTCCAGAGGAACCTCTTTTCCCTTCACCGGCTCGTCTTTCACGCCGAGGATCGACTCACACCAAGGTGGCACGTGGCACAGCCCTGTGGGAAAGCCTCGTGCGAAAGCCTCGAGGGACAGCCTCGAGGGAAAGCCACAGATCCCTTTATCCACGTGACAGGAAGCGTGACACTACTGCTGCAACTCCGGAGGAAAGCGCACGTGCATGCCCCCACTCGAGACGAGGCCTGACTCCCCTGGGGAGACTCAGAAGCACCCCAAGATCCATGGCAACACTGGAGAGGAATCCTCAGGTTCCGGCCCCGACTCCACACAAGGACTGAGGCCCCGGCATGGACGGGAGAGGAATCCCGAGAGGTCCCCTAGCAACTCGCATGGGGACTGGCCTTTCCTGAGGCCACCAGAGCGGGTCCCTGAGGTCCCCGTCGTAACTCGAGAAGACATGCCGCAACTCGAGAAAATCCAGGAGGTTCTCCCCTCCAGGCGAGATGAGGCCCATTTCCGCTGAGGCGTCTCGAGGCTGATCACACCTCACCTCTGGAACTTCGAAAGGGTCCTTCACACCCTTGGTGCAAATCAAGAAGTTCCCCGACCTAGCCGTCTCCACTCGAGAGGAATCACGAGGGTCCCGCCCACATCCAGAGGAGCCCCGTTTCCGCCTCGTAGCTCGAGATGAGGGATCCTTTCCCTGCTTCGTCGGGAAAGAGTTCCCGGCGTTCCCGTCGCATCTCAAGAGGAGGCCCTCTCAACAGAACGGCGAGAGGAACTCCAGGGTCGTGCCACCATTCCAAGAGTCCCCCAGATGTCTCAGTCCATTCCAGAGGAACCTCTTTTCCCTTCACCGGCTCGTCTTTCACGCCGAGGATCGACTCACACCAAGGTGGCACGTGGCACAGCCCTGTGGGAAAGCCTCGTGGGAAAGCCTCGAGGGACAGCCTCGAGGGAAAGCAACAGATCCCTTGATCCACGTGACAGGAAGCGTGACACTACTGCTGCAGCTCGGGAGGAAAGCGCACGTGCATGCCCCCACTCGAGACGAGGCCTGACTCCCCTGGGGAGACTCAGAAGCACCCCAAGATCCATGGCAACACTGGAGAGGAATCCTCAGGTTCCGGCCCCGACTCCACACAAGGACTGAGGCCCCGGCATGGACGGGAGAGGAATCCCGAGAGGTCCCCTAGCAACTCGCATGGGGACTGGCCTTTCCTGAGGCCACCAGAGCGGGTCCCTGAGGTCCCCGTCGTAACTCGAGAAGACCTGCCGCAACTCGAGAAAATCCAGGAGGTTCTCCCCTCCAGGCGAGATGAGGCCCATTTCCGCTGAGGCGTCTCGAGGCTGATCACACCTCACCTCTGGAACTTCGAAAGGGTCCTTCACACCCTTGGTGCAAATCAAGAAGTTCCCCGACCTAGCCGTCTCCACTCGAGAGGAATCACGAGGGTCCCGCCCACATCCAGAGGAGCCCCGTTTCCGCCTCGTAGCTCGAGATGAGGGATCCTTTCCCTGCTTCGTCGGGAAAGAGTTCCCGGCGTTCCCGTCGCATCTCAAGAGGAGGCCCTCTCAACAGGAACGGCGAGAGGATCTCCAGGGTCATGCCACCATTCCAAGAGTCCCCCAGATGTCTCAGTCCATTCCAGAGGAACCTCTTTTCCCTTCACCGGCTCGTCTTTCACGCCGAGGATCGACTCACACCAAGGTGGCACGTGGCACAACCCTGTGGAAAAGCCTCGTGGGAAAGCCTCGAGGGACAGCCTCGAGGGAAAGCCACAGATCCCTTGATCCACGTGACAGGAAGCGTGACACTACTGCTGCAGCTAGGGAGGAAAGCGCACGTGCATGCCCCCACTCGAGACGAGGCCTGACTCCCCTGGGGAGACTCAGAAGCACCCCAAGATCCATGGCAACACTGGAGAGGAATCCTCAGGTTCCGGCCCCTACTCCACACAAGGACTGAGGCCCCGGCATGGACGGGAGAGGAATCCCGAGAGGTCCCCTAGCAACTCGCATGGGGACTGGCCTTTCCTGAGGCCACCAGAGCGGGTCCCTGAGGTCCCCGTCGTAACTCGAGAAGACCTGCCGCAACTCGAGAAAATCCAGGAGGTCCTCCCCTCCAGGCGAGATGAGGCCCATTTCCGTTGAGGCGTCTCGAGGCTGATCACACCTCACCTCTGGAACTTCGAAAGGGTCCTTCACACCCTTGGTGCAAATCAAGAAGTTCCCCGACCTAGCCGTCTCCACTCGAGAGGAATCACGAGGGTCCCGCCCACATCCAGAGGAGCCCCGTTTCCGCCTCGTAGCTCGAGATGAGGGATCCTTTCCCTGCTTCTTCGGGAAAGAGTTCCCGTCGCATCTCAAGAGGAGGCCCTCTCAACAGGAACGGCGAGAGGAACTCCAGGGTCGTGCCACCATTCCAAGAGTCCCCCAGATGTCTCAGTCCATTCCAGAGGAACCTCTTTTCCCTTCACCGGCTCGTCTTTCACGCCGAGGATCGACTCACACCAAGGTGGCACGTGGCACAGCCCTGTGGGAAAGCCTCGTGGGAAAGCCTCGAGGGACAGCCTCGAGGGAAAGCCACAGATCCCTTTATCCACGTGACAGGAAGCGTGACACTACTGCTGCAACTCGGGAGGAAAGCGCACGTGCATGCCCCCACTCGAGACGAGGCCTGACTCCCCTGGGGAGACTCAGAAGCACCCCAAGATCCATGGCAACACTGGAGAGGAATCCTCAGGTTCCGGCCCCGACTCCACACAAGGACTGAGGCCCCGGCATGGACGGGAGAGGAATCAGGAGAGGTCCCCTAGCAACTCGCATGGGGACTGGCCTTTCCTGAGGCCACCAGAGCGGGTCCCTGAGGTCCCCGTCGTAACTCGAGAAGACCTGCCGCAACTCGAGAAAATCCAGGAGGTTCTCCCCTCCAGGCGAGATGAGGCCCATTTCCGCTGAGGTGTCTCGAGGCTGATCACACCTCACCTCTGGAACTTCGAAAGGGTCCTTCACACCCTTGGTGCAAATCAAGAAGTTCCCCGACCTAGCCGTCTCCACTCGAGAGGAATCACGAGGGTCCCGCCCACATCCAGAGGAGCCCCGTTTCCGCCTCGTAGCTCGAGATGAGGGATCCTTTCCCTGCTTCGTCGGGAAAGAGTTCCCGGCGTTCCCGTCGCATCTCAAGAGGAGGCCCTCTCAACAGAACGGCGAGAGGAACTCCAGGGTCGTGCCACCATTCCAAGAGTCCCCCAGATGTCTCAGTCCATTCCAGAGGAACCTCTTTTCCCTTCAACGGCTCGTCTTTCACGCCGAGGATCGACTCACACCAAGGTGGCACGTGGCACAGCCCTGTGGGAAAGCCTCGTGGGAAAGCCTCGAGGGACAGCCTCGAGGGAAAGCCACAGATCCCTTGATCCACGTGACAGGAAGCGTGACACTACTGCTGCAGCTCGGGAGGAAAGCGCACGTGCATGCCCCCACTCGAGACGAGGCCTGACTCCCCTGGGGAGACTCAGAAGCACCCCAAGATCCATGGCAACACTGGAGAGGAATCCTCAGGTTCCGGCCCCGACTCCACACAAGGACTGAGGCCCCGGCATGGACGGGAGAGGAATCCCGAGAGGTCCCCTAGCAACTCGCATGGGGACTGGCCTTTCCTGAGGCCACCAGAGTGGGTCCCTGAGGTCCCCGTCATAACTCGAGAAGACCTGCCGCAACTCGAGAAAATCCAGGAGGTTCTCCCCTCCAGGCGAGATGAGGCCCATTTCCGCTGAGGCGTCTCGAGGCTGATCACACCTCACCTCTGGAACTTCGAAAGGGTCCTTCACACCCTTGGTGCAAATCAAGAAGTTCCCCGACCTAGCCGTCTCCACTCGAGAGGAATCACGAGGGTCCCGCCCACATCCAGAGGAGCCCCGTTTCCGCCTCGTAGCTCGAGATGAGGGATCCTTTCCCTGCTTCGTCGGGAAAGAGTTCCCGGCGTTCCCGTCGCATCTCAAGAGGAGGCCCTCTCAACAGGAACGGCGAGAGGAACTCCAGGGTCATGCCACCATTCCAAGAGTCCCCCAGATGTCTCAGTCCATTCCAGAGGAACCTCTTTTCCCTTCACCGGCTCGTCTTTCACGCCGAGGATCGACTCCCACCAAGGTGGCACGTGGCACAACCCTGTGGAAAAGCCTCGTGGGAAAGCCTCGAGGGACAGCCTCGAGGGAAAGCCACAGATCCCTTGATCCACGTGACAGGAAGCGTGACACTACTGCTGCAGCTAGGGAGGAAAGCGCACGTGCATGCCCCCACTCGAGACGAGGCCTGACTCCCCTGGGGAGACTCAGAAGCACCCCAAGATCCATGGCAACACTGGAGAGGAATCCTCAGGTTCCGGCCCCGACTCCACACAAGGACTGAGGCCCCGGCATGGACGGGAGAGGAATCCCGAGAGGTCCCCTAGCAACTCGCATGGGGACTGGCCTTTCCTGAGGCCACCAGAGCGGGTCCCTGAGGTCCCCGTCGTAACTCGAGAAGACCTGCCGCAACTCGAGAAAATCCAGGAGGTTCTCCCCTCCAGGCGAGATGAGGCCCATTTCCGCTGAGGCGTCTCGAGGCTGATCACACCTCACCTCTGGAACTTCGAAAGGGTCCTTCACACCCTTGGTGCAAATCAAGAAGTTGCCCGACCTAGCCGTCTCCACTCGAGAGGAATCACGAGGGTCCCGCCCACATTCAGAGGAGCCCCGTTTCCGCCTCGTAGTTCGAGATGAGGGATCCTTTCCCTGCTTCTTCGGGAAAGAGTTCCCGTCGCATCTCAAGAGGAGGCCCTCTCAAGAGGAACGGCGAGAGGAACTCCAGGGTCGTGCCACCATTCCAAGAGTCCCCCAGATGTCTCAGTCCATTCCATAGGAACCTCTTTTCCCTTCACCGGCTCGTCTTTCACGCCGAGGATCGACTCACACCAAGGTGGCACGTGGCACAGCCCTGTGGGAAAGCCTCGTGCGAAAGCCTCGAGGGACAGCCTCGAGGGAAAGCCACAGATCCCTTGATCCACGTGACAGGAAGCGTGACACTACTGCTGCAGCTCGGGAGGAAAGCGCACGTGCATGCCCCCACTCGAGACGAGGCCTGACTCCCCTGGGGAGACTCAGAAGCACCCCAAGTTCCATGGCAACACTGGAGAGGAATCCTCAGGTTCCGGCCCCGACTCCACACAAGGACTGAGGCCCCGGCATGGACGGGAGAGGAATCCCGAGAGGTCCCCTAGCAACTCGCATGGGGAATGGCCTTTCCTGAGGCCACCAGAGCGGGTCCCTGAGGTCCCCGTCGTAACTCGAGAAGACCTGCCGCAACTCGAGAAAATCCAGGAGGTTCTCCCCTCCAGGCGAGATGAGGCCCATTTCCGCTGAGGCGTCTCGAGGCTGATCACACCTCACCTCTGGAACTTCGAAAGGGTCCTTCACACCCTTGGTGCAAATCAAGAAGTTCCCCGACCTAGCCGTCTCCACTCGAGAGGAATCACGAGGGTCCCGCCCACATCCAGAGGAGCCCCGTTTCCGCCTCGTAGCTCGAGATGAGGGATCCTTTCCCTGCTTCGTCGGGAAAGAGTTCCCGGCCTTCCCGTCGCATCTCAAGAGGAGGCCCTCTCAACAGGAACGGCGAGAGGAACTCCAGGGTCGTGCCACCATTCCAAGAGTCCCCCAGATGTCTCAGTCCATTCCAGAGGAACCTCTTTTCCCTTCACCGGCTCGTCTTTCACGCCGAGGATCGACTCCCACCAAGGTGGCACGTGGCACAGCCCTGTGGGAAAGCCTCGTGGGAAAGCCTCGAGGGACAGCCTCGAGGGAAAGCCACAGATCCCTTGATCCACGTGACAGGAAGCGTGACACTACTGCTGCAGCTCGGGAGGAAAGCGCACGTGCATGCCCCCACTCGAGACGAGGCCTGACTCCCCTGGGGAGACTCAGAAGCACCCCAAGATCCATGGCAACACTGGAGAGGAATCCTCAGGTTCCGGCCCCGACTCCACACAAGGACTGAGGCCCCGGCATGGACGGGAGAGGAATCCCGAGAGGTCCCCTAGCAACTCGCATGGGGACTGGCCTTTCCTGAGGCCACCAGAGTGGGTCCCTGAGGTCCCCGTCGTAACTCGAGAAGACCTGCCGAAACTCGAGAAAATCCAGGAGGTTCTCCCCTCCAGGCGAGATGAGGCCCATTTCCGCTGAGGCGTCTCGAGGCTGATCACACCTCACCTCTGGAACTTCGAAAGGGTCCTTCACACCCTTGGTGCAAATCAAGAAGTTGCCCGACCTAGCCGTCTCCACTCGAGAGGAATCACGAGGGTCCCGCCCACATCCAGAGGAGCCCCGTTTCCGCCTCGTAGCTCGAGATGAGGGATCCTTTCCCTGCTTCGTCGGGAAAGAGTTCCCGTCGCATCTCAAGAGGAGGCCCTCTCAACAGGAACGGCGAGAGGAACTCCAGGGTCGTGCCACCATTCCAAGAGTCCCCCAGATGTCTCAGTCCATTCCAGAGGAACCTCTTTTCCCTTCACCGGCTCGTCTTTCACGCCGAGGATCGACTCCCACCAAGGTGGCACGTGGCACAGCCCTGTGGGAAAGCCTCGTGCGAAAGCCTCGAGGGACAGCCTCGAGGGAAAGCCACAGATCCCTTGATCCACCTGACAGGAAGCGTGACACTACTGCTGCAGCTCGGGAGGAAAGCGCACGTGCATGCCCCCACTCGAGACGAGGCCTGACTCCCCTGGGGAGACTCAGAAGCACCCCAAGATCCATGGCAACACTAGAGAGGAATCCTCAGGTTCCGGCCCCGACTCCACACAAGGACTGAGGCCCCGGCATGGACGGGAGAGGAATCCCGAGTGGTCCCCTAGCAACTCGCATGGGGACTGGCCTTTCCTGAGGCCACCAGAGCGGGTCCCTGAGGTCCCCGTCGTAACTCGAGAAGACCTGCCGCAACTGGAGAAAATCCAGGAGGTTCTCCCCTCCAGGCGAGATGAGGCCCATTTCCGCTGAGGCGTCTCGAGGCTGATCACACCTCACCTCTGGAACTTCGAAAGGGTCCTTCACACCCTTGGTGCAAATCAAGAAGTTCCCCGACCTAGCCGTCTCCACTCGAGAGGAATCACGACGGTCCCGCCCACATCCAGAGGAGACCCGTTTCCGCCTCGTAGCTCGAGATGAGGGATCCTTTCCCTGCTTCGTCGGGAAAGAGTTACCGGCGTTCCCGTCGCATCTCAAGAGGAGACCCTCTCAACAGGAACGGCGAGAGGAACTCCAGGGTCGTGCCACCATTCCAAGAGTCCCCCAGATGTCTCAGTCCATTCCAGAGGAACCTCTTTTCCCTTCACCGGCTCGTCTTTCACGCCGAGGATCGACTCACACCAAGGTGGCACGTGGCACAGCCCTGTGGGAAAGCCTCGTGGGAAAGCCTCGAGGGACAGCCTCGAGGGAAAGCCACAGATCCCTTGATCCACGTGACAGGAAGCGTGACACTACTGCTGCAGCTCGGGAGGAAAGCGCACGTGCATGCCCCCACTCGAGACGAGGCCTGACTCCCCTGGGGAGACTCAGAATCACCCCAAGATCCATGGCAACACTGGAGAGGAAACCTCAGGTTCCGGCCCCGACTCCACACAAGGACTGAGGCCCCGGCATGGACGGGAGAGGAATCCCGAGAGGTCACCAAGCAACTCCCATGGGGACTGGCCTTTCCTGAGGCCACCGGAGCGGGTCCCTGAGGTCCCCGTCGTAACTCGAGAAGACCTGCCGCAACTCGAGAAAATCCAGGAGGTTCTCCCCTCCAGGCGAGATGAGGCCCATTTCCGCTGAGGCGTCTCGAGGCTGATTACACCTCACCCCTGGAACTTCGAAAGGGTCCTTCACACCCTTGGTGCAAATCAAGAAGTTCCCCGACCTAGCCGTCTCCATTCGAGAAGAATCACGAGGGTCCCGCCCACATCCAGAGAAGCCCCGTTTCCGCCTCGTAGCTCGAGATGAGGGATCCTTTCCCTGCTTCGTCGGGAAAGAGTTCCCGGCGTTCCCGTCGCATCTCAAGAGGAGGCCCTCTCAACAGGAACGGCGAGAGGAACTCCAGGGTCGTGCCACCATTCCAAGAGTCCCCCAGATGTCTCAGTCCATTCCAGAGGAACCTCTTTTCCCTTCACCGGCTCGTCTTTCACGCTGAGGATCGACTCACACCAAGTGGCACGTGGCACAGCCCTGTGGGAAAGCCTCGAGGGAAAGCCACAGATCCCTTGATCCACGTGACAGGAAGCGTGACACTACTGCTGCAGCTTGGGAGGAAAGCGCACGTGCATGCCCCCACTCGAGACGAGGCCTGACTCACCTGGGGAGACTCAGAAGCACCCCAAGATCCATGGCAACACTGGAGAAGAATCCTCAGGTTCCGGCCCCGACTCCACACAAGGACTGAGGCCCCGGCATGGACGGGAGAGGAATCCCGAGGGGTCCCCTAGCAACTCGCATGGGGACTGGCCTTTCCTGTGGCCACCAGAGCGGGTCCCTGAGGTCCCCGTCGTAACTCGAGAAGACCTGCCGCAACTCGAGAAAATCCAGGAGGTTCTCCCCTCCAGGCGAGATGAGGCCCATTTCCGCTGAGGCGTCTCGAGGCTGATCACACCTCAACTCTGGAACTTCGCAAGGGTCCTTCACACCCTTGGTGCAAATCAAGAAGTTCCCCGACATAGCCGTCTCCACTCGAGAGGAATCACGAGGGTCCCGCCCACATCCAGAGGAGGCCCGTTTCCGCCTCGTAGCTCGAGATGAGGGATCCTTTCCCTGCTTCGTCGGGAAAGAGTTCCCGGCGTTCCCGTCGCATTTCAAGAGGAGGCCCTCTCAACAGGAACGGCGAGAGGAACTCCAGGGTCGTGCCACCATTCCAAGAGGCCCCCAGATGTCTCAGTCCATTCCAGAGGAACCTCTTTTCCCTTCACCGGCTCGTCTTTCACGCCGAGGATCGACTCACACCAAGGTGGCACGTGGCACAGCCCTGTGGGAAAGCCTCGTGGGAAAGCCTCCAGGGACAGCCTCGAGGGAAAGACACAGATCCCTTTATCCACGTGACAGGAAGCGTGACACTACTGCTGCAGCTCGGGAGGAAAGCGCACGTGCATGCGCCCACTCGAGACGAGGCCTGACTCCCCTGGGGAGACTCAGAAGCACCCCAAGATCCATGGCAACACTGGAGAGGAATCCTCAGGTTCCGGCCCCGACTCCACACAAGGACTGAGGCCCGGCATGGACGGGAGAGCAATCCCGAGAGGTCCCCTAGCAACTCGCATGGGGACTGGCCTTTCCTGAGGCCACCAGAGCGGGTCCCTGAGGTCCCCGTCGTAACTCGAGAAGACCTGCCGCAACTCGAGAAAATCCAGGAGGTTCTCCCCTCCAGGCGAGATGAGGCCCATTTCCGCTGAGGCGTCTCGAGGCTGATCACACCTCACCTCTGGAACTTCGAAAGGGTCCTTCACACCCTTGGTGCAAATCAAGAAGTTCCCCGACCTAGCCGTCTCCACTCGAGAGGAATCACGAGGGTCCCGCCCACATCCAGAGGAGCCCCGTATCCGCCTCGTAGCTCGAGATGAGGGATCCTTTCCCTGCTTCGTCGGGAAAGAGTTCCCGACGTTCCCGTCGCATCTCAAGAGGAGGCCCTCTCAACAGAACGGCGAGAGGAACTCCAGGGTCGTGCCACCATTCCAAGAGTCCCCCAGATGTCTCAGTCCATTCCAGAGGAACCTCTTTTCCCTTCACCGGCTCGTCTTTCACGCCGAGGATCGACTCACACCAAGGTGGCACGTGGCACAGCCCTGTGGGAAAGCCTCGTGGGAAAGCCTCGAGGGACAGCCTCGAGGGAAAGCCACAGATCCCTTGATCCACGTGACAGGAAGCGTGACACTACTGCTGCAGCTCGGGAGGAAAGCGCACGTGCATGCCCCCACTCGAGACGAGGCCTGACTCCCCTGGGGAGACTCAGAAGCACCCCAAGATCCATGGCAACACTGGAGAGGAATCCTCAGGTTCCGGCCCCGACTCCACACAAGGACTGAGGCCCCGGCATGGACGGGAGAGGAATCCCGAGAGGTCCCCTAGCAACTCGCATGGGGACTGGCCTTTCCTGAGGCCACCAGAGCGGGTCCCTGAGGTCCCCGTCGTAACTCGAGAAGACCTGCCGCAACTCGAGAAAATCCAGGAGGTTCTCCCCTCCAGGCGAGATGAGGCCCATTTCCGCTGAGGCGTCTCGAGGCTGATCACACCTCACCTCTGGAACTTCGAAAGGGTCCTTCACACCCTTGGTGCAAATCAAGAAGTTCCCCGACCTAGCCGTCTCCACTCGAGAGGAATCACGAGGGTCCCGCCCACATCCAGAGGAGCCCCGTATCCGCCTCGTAGCTCGAGATGAGGGATCGTTTCCCTGCTTCGTCGGGAAAGAGTTCCCGACGTTCCCGTCGCATCTCAAGAGGAGGCCCTCTCAACAGAACGGCGAGAGGAACTCCAGGGTCGTGCCACCATTCCAAGAGTCCCCCAGATGTCTCAGTCCATTCCAGAGGAACCTCTTTTCCCTTCAACGGCTCGTCTTTCACGCCGAGGATCGACTCACACCAAGGTGGCACGTGGCACAGCCCTGTGGGAAAGCCTCGTGGGAAAGCCTCGAGGGACAGCCTCGAGGGAAAGCCACAGATCCCTTGATCCACGTGACAGGAAGCGTGACACTACTGCTACAGCTCGGGAGGAAAGCGCACGTGCATGCCCCCACTCGAGACGAGGCCTGACTCCCCTGGGGAGACTCAGAAGCACCCCAAGATCCATGGCAACACTGGAGAAGAATTCTCAGGTTCCGGCCCCGACTCCACACAAGGTCTTAGGCCTCGGCATTGACGGGAGGGGAATCCCGAGATGGCCCCTAGCAACTCGAATGGGGACTGGCCTTTCCTGAGGCCACCAGAGCGGGTCCCTGAGGTCCCCGTCGTAACTCGAGAAGACCTGCCGCAACTCGAGAAAATCCAGGAGGTTCTCCCCTCCAGGCGAGATGAGGCCCATTTCCGCTGAGGCGTCTCGAGGCTGATCACACCTCACCTCTGGAACTTCGAAAGGGTCCTTCACATCCTTGGTGTAAATCAAGAAGTACCCCGACCTAGACGTCTCCACTCGAGAGGAATCACGAGGGTCCCGCCCACTTCCAGAGGAGCCCCGTTTCCGCCTCGTAGCTCGAGATGAGGGATCCTTTCCCTGCTTCGTCGGGAAAGAGTTCCCGTCGCATCTCAAGAGGAGGCCCTCTCAACAGGAACGGCGAGAGGAACTCCAGCGTCGTGCCACCATTCCAAGAGTCCCCCAGATGTCTCAGTGCATTCCAGAGGAACCTCTTTTCCCTTCACCGGCTCGTCTTTCACGCCGAGGATCGACTCACACCAAGGTGGCACGTGGCACAGCCCTGTGGGAAAGCCTCGTGGGAAAGCCTCCAGGGACAGCCTCGAGGGAAAGACACAGATCCCTTTATCCACGTGACAGGAAGCGTGACACTACTGCTGCAGCTCGGGAGGAAAGGGCACGTGCATGCCCCCACTCGAGACGAGGCCTGACTCCCCTGGGGAGACTCAGAAGCACCCCAAGATCCATGGCAACACTGGAGAGGAATCCTCAGGTTCCGGCCCCGACTCCACACAAGGACTGAGGCCCCGGCATGGACGGGAGAGGAATCCTGAGAGGTCCCCTAGCAACTCGCATGGGGACTGGCCTTTCCTGAGGCCACCAGAGCGGGTCCCTGAGGTCCCCGTCGTAACTCGAGAAGACCTGCCGCAACTCGAGAAAATCCAGGAGGTTCTCCCCTCCAGGCGAGATGAGGCCCATTTCCGCTGAGGCGTCTCGAGGCTGATCACACCTCACCTCTGGAACTTCGAAAGTGTCCTTCACACCCTTGGTGCAAATCAAGAAGTTCCCCGACCTAGCCGTCTCCACTCGAGAGGAATCACGAGGGTCCCGCCCACATCCAGAGGAGCCCCGTATCCGCCTCGTAGCTCGAGATGAGGGATCCTTTCCCTGCTTCGTCGGGAAAGAGTTCCCGACGTTCCCGTCCCATCTCAAGAGGAGGCCCTCTCAACAGAACGGCGAGAGGAACTCCAGGGTCGTGCCACCATTCTAAGAGTCCCCCAGATGTCTCAGTCCATTCCAGAGGAACCTCTTTTCCCTTCAACGGCTCGTCTTTCACGCCGAGGATCGACTCACACCAAGGTGGCACGTGGCACAGCCCTGTGGGAAAGCCTCGTGGGAAAGCCTCGAGGGACAGCCTCGAGGGAAAGCCACAGATCCCTTGATCCACGTGACAGGAAGCGTGACACTACTGCTGCAGCTCGGGAGGAAAGCGCACGTGCATGCCCCCACTCGAGACGAGGCCTGACTCCCCTGGGGAGACTCAGAAGCACCCCAAGATCCATGGCAACACTGGAGAGGAATCCTCAGGTTCCGGCCCCGACTCCACACAAGGACTGAGGCCCCGGCATGGACGGGAGAGGAATCCCGAGAGGTCCCCTAGCAACTCGCATGGGGACTGGCCTTTCCTGAGGCCACCAGAGCGGGTCCCTGAGGTCCCCGTCGTAACTCGAGAAGACCTGCCGCAACTCGAGAAAATCCAGGAGGTTCTCCCCTCCAGGCGAGATGAGGCCCATTTCCGCAGAGGCGTCTCAAGGCTGATCACACCTCAACTCTGGAACTTCGCAAGGGTCCTTCACACCCTTGGTGCAAATCAAGAAGTTCCCCGACATAGCCGTCTCCACTCGAGAGGAATCACGAGGGTCCCGCCCACATCCAGAGGAGCCCCGTTTCCGCCTCGTAGCTCGAGATGAGGGATCCTTTCCCTGCTTCGTCGGGAAAGAGTTCCCGGCGTTCCCGTCGCATTTCAAGAGGAGGCCCTCTCAACAGGAACGGCGAGAGGAACTCCCGGGTCGTGCCACCATTCCAAGAGTCCCCCAGATGTCTCAGTCCATTCCAGAGGAACCTCTTTTCCCTTCACCGGCTCGTCTTTCACGCTGATGATCGACTCACACCAAGTGGCACGTGGCACAGCCCTGTGGGAAAGCCTCGAGGGAAAGCCACAGATCCCTTGATCCACGTGACAGGAAGCGTGACACTACTGCTACAGCTCGGGAGGAAAGCGCACGTGCATGCCCCCACTCGAGACGAGGCCTGACTCCCCTGGGGAGACTCAGAAGCACCCCAAGATCCATGGCAACACTGGAGAAGAATCCTCAGGTTCCGGCCCCGACTCCACACAAGGTCTTAGGCCTCGGCATTGACGGGAGGGGAATCCCGAGATGGCCCCTAGCAACTCGAATGGGGACTGGCCTTTCCTGAGGCCACCAGAGCGGGTCCCTGAGGTCCCCGTCGTAACTCGAGAAGACCTGCCGCAACTCGAGAAAATCCAGGAGGTTCTCCCCTCCAGGCGAGATGAGGCCCATTTCCGCTGAGGCGTCTCGAGGCTGATCACACCTCACCTCTGGAACTTCGAAAGGGTCCTTCACATCCTTGGTGTAAATCAAGAAGTACCCCGACCTAGACGTCTCCACTCGAGAGGAATCACGAGGGTCCCGCCCACTTCCAGAGGAGCCCCGTTTCCGCCTCGTAGCTCGAGATGAGGGATCCTTTCCCTGCTTCGTCGGGAAAGAGTTCCCGTCGCATCTCAAGAGGAGGCCCTCTCAACAGGAACGGCGAGAGGAACTCCAGCGTCGTGCCACCATTCCAAGAGTCCCCCAGATGTCTCAGTGCATTCCAGAGGAACCTCTTTTCCCTTCACCGGCTCGTCTTTCACGCCGAGGATCGACTCACACCAAGGTGGCACGTGGCACAGCCCTGTGGGAAAGCCTCGTGGGAAAGCCTCCAGGGACAGCCTCGAGGGAAAGACACAGATCCCTTTATCCACGTGACAGGAAGCGTGACACTACTGCTGCAGCTCGGGAGGAAAGGGCACGTGCATGCCCCCACTCGAGACGAGGCCTGACTCCCCTGGGGAGACTCAGAAGCACCCCAAGATCCATGGCAACACTGGAGAGGAATCCTCAGGTTCCGGCCCCGACTCCACACAAGGACTGAGGCCCCGGCATGGACGGGAGAGGAATCCTGAGAGGTCCCCTAGCAACTCGCATGGGGACTGGCCTTTCCTGAGGCCACCAGAGCGGGTCCCTGAGGTCCCCGTCGTAACTCGAGAAGACCTGCCGCAACTCGAGAAAATCCAGGAGGTTCTCCCCTCCAGGCGAGATGAGGCCCATTTCCGCTGAGGCGTCTCGAGGCTGATCACACCTCACCTCTGGAACTTCGAAAGTGTCCTTCACACCCTTGGTGCAAATCAAGAAGTTCCCCGACCTAGCCGTCTCCACTCGAGAGGAATCACGAGGGTCCCGCCCACATCCAGAGGAGCCCCGTATCCGCCTCGTAGCTCGAGATGAGGGATCCTTTCCCTGCTTCGTCGGGAAAGAGTTCCCGACGTTCCCGTCGCATCTCAAGAGGAGGCCCTCTCAACAGAACGGCGAGAGGAACTCCAGGGTCGTGCCACCATTCCAAGAGTCCCCCAGATGTCTCAGTCCATTCCAGAGGAACCTCTTTTCCCTTCACCGGCTCGTCTTTCACGCCGAGGATCGACTCACACCAAGGTGGCACGTGGCACAGCCCTGTGGGAAAGCCTCGTGGGAAAGCCTCGAGGGACAGCCTCGAGGGAAAGCCACAGATCCCTTGATCCACGTGACAGGAAGCGTGACACTACTGCTGCAGCTCGGGAGGAAAGCGCACGTGCATGCCCCCACTCGAGACGAGGCCTGACTCCCCTGGGGAGACTCAGAAGCACCCCAAGATCCATGGCAACACTGGAGAGCAATCCTCAGGTTCCGGCCCCGACTCCACACAAGGACTGAGGCCCCGGCATGGACGGGAGAGGAATCCCGAGAGGTCCCCTAGCAACTCGCATGGGGACTGGCCTTTCCTGAGGCCACCAGAGCGGGTCCCTGAGGTCCCCGTCGTAACTCGAGAAGACCTGCCGCAACTCGAGAAAATCCAGGAGGTTCTCCCCTCCAGGCGAGATGAGGCCCATTTCCGCAGAGGCGTCTCAAGGCTGATCACACCTCAACTCTGGAACTTCGCAAGGGTCCTTCACACTCTTGGTGCAAATCAAGAAGTTCCCCGACATAGCCGTCTCCACTCGAGAGGAATCACGAGGGTCCCGCCCACATCCAGAGGAGCCCCGTTTCCGCCTCGTAGCTCGAGATGAGGGATCCTTTCCCTGCTTCGTCGGGAAAGAGTTCCCGGCGTTCCCGTCGCATTTCAAGAGGAGGCCCTCTCAACAGGAACGGCGAGAGGAACTCCAGGGTCGTGCCACCATTCCAAGAGTCCCCCAGATGTCTCAGTCCATTCCAGAGGAACCTCTTTTCCCTTCACTGGCTCGTCTTTCACGCTGAGGATCGACTCACACCAAGTGGCACGTGGCACAGCCCTGTGGGAAAGCCTCGAGGGAAAGCCACAGATCCCTTGATCCACGTGACAGGAAGCGTGACACTACTGCTACAGCTCGGGAGGAAAGCGCACGTGCATGCCCCCACTCGAGACGAGGCCTGACTCCCCTGGGGAGACTCAGAAGCACCCCAAGATCCATGGCAACACTGGAGAAGAATCCTCAGGTTCCGGCCCCGACTCCACACAAGGTCTTAGGCCTCGGCATGGACGGGAGGGGAATCCCGAGATGGCCCCTAGCAACTCGCATGGGGACTGGCCTTTCCTGAGGCCACCAGAGCGGGTCCCTGAGGTCCCCGTCGTAACTCGAGAAGACCTGCCGCAACTCGAGAAAATCCAGGAGGTTCTCCCCTCCAGGCGAAATGAGGCCCATTTCCGCTGAGGCGTCTCGAGGCTGATCACACCTCACCTCTGGAACTTCGAAAGGGTCCTTCACATCCTTGGTGTAAATCAAGAAGTACCCCGACCTAGCCGTCTCCACTCGAGAGGAATCACGAGGGTCCCGCCCACTTCCAGAGGAGCCCCGTTTCCGCCTCGTAGCTCGAGATGAGGGATCCTTTCCCTGCTTCGTCGGGAAAGAGTTCCCGGCGTTCCCGTCGCATCTCAAGAGGAGGCCCTCTCAACAGGAACGGCGAGAGGAACTCCAGGGTCGTGCCACCTTTCCAAGAGTCCCCCAGATGTCTCAGTCCATTCCAGAGGAACCTCTTTTCCCTTCACCGGCTCGTCTTTCACGCCGAGGATCGACTCCCACCAAGGTGGCACGTGGCACAGCCCTGTGGGAAAGCCTCGTGGGAAAGCCTCGAGGGACAGCCTCGAGGGAAAGCCACAGATCCCTTGATCCACGTGACAGGAAGCGTGACACTACTGCTGCAGCTCGGGAAGAAAGCGCACGTGCATGCCCCCACTCGAGACGAGGCCTGACTCCCCTGGGGAGACTCAGAAGCACCCCAAGATCCATGGCAACAGTGGAGAGGAATCCTCAGGTTCCGGCCCCGACTCCACACAAGGACTGAGGCCCCGGCATGGACGGGAGAGGAATCCCGAGAGGTCCCCTAGCAACTCGCATGGGGACTGGCCTTTCCTGAGGCCACCAGAGCGGGTCCCTGAGGTCCCCGTCGTAACTCGAGAAGACCTGCCGCAACTCGAGAAAATCCAGGAGGTTCTCCCCTCCAGGCGAGATGAGGCCCATTTCCGCTGAGGCATCTCGAGGCTGATCACACCTCACCTCTGGAACTTCGAAAGGGTCCTTCACACCCTTGGTGCAAATCAAGAAGTTCCCCGACCTAGCCGTCTCCACTCGAGAGGAATCACGAGGGTCCCGCCCACTTCCAGAGGAGCCCCGTTTCCGCCTCGTAGCTCGAGATGAGGGATCCTTTCCCTGCTTCGTCGGGAAAGACTTCCCGGCGTTCCCGTCGCATCTCAAGAGGAGGTCCTCTCAACAGGAACGGCGAGAGGAACTCCAGGGTCGTGCCACGATTACAAGAGTCCCCCAGATGTCTCAGTCCATTCCAGAGGAACCTCTTTTCCCTTCACCGGCTCGTCTTTCACGCCGAGGATCGACTCACACCAAGGTGGCACGTGGCACAGCCCTGTGGGAAAGCCTCGTGGGAAAGCCTCGAGGGACAGCCTCGATGGAAAGCCACAGATCCCTTGATCCACGTGACAGGAAGCGTGACACTACTGCTGCAGCTCGGGAGGAAAGCGCAGGTGTATGCCCCCACTCGAGACGAGGCCTAACTCCCCTGGGGAGACTCAGAAGCACCCCAAGATCCATGGCAACACTGGAGAGGAATCCTCAGGTTCCGGCCCCGACTCCACACAAGGACTGAGGCCCCGGCATGGACGGGAGAGGAATCCCGAGGGGTCCCCTAGCAACTCGCATGGGGACTGGCCTTTCCTGAGGCCACCAGAGCGGGTCCCTGAGGTCCCCGTCGTAACTCGAGAAGACCTGCCGCAACTCGAGAAAATCCAGGAGGTTCTCCCTCCAGGCGAGATGAGGCCCAATTCCATTGAGGCGTCTAGAGGCTGATCACACCTCACCTCTGGAACTTCGAAAGGGTCCTTCACACCCTTGGTGCAAATCAAGAAGTTCCCCGACCTAGCCGTCTCCACTCGAGAGGAATCACGAGGGTCCCGCCCACATCCAGAGGAGCCCCGTTTCCGCCTCGTAGCTCGAGATGAGGGATCCTTTCCCTGCTTCGTCGGGAAAGAGTTCCCGGCGTTCCCGTCGCATCTCAAGAGGAGGCCCTCTCAACAGGAACGGCGAGAGGAACTCCAGGGTCGTGCCACCATTCCAACAGTCCCCCAGATGTCTCAGTCCATTCCAGAGGAACCTCTTTTCCCTTCACCGGCTCGTCTTTCACGCCGAGGATCGACTCACACCAAGGTGGCACGTGGCACAGCACTGTGGGAAAGCCTCGTGGAAAGCCTCGAGGGACAGCCTCGAGGGAAAGCCACAGATCCCTTGATCCACGTGACAGGAAGCGTGACACTACTGCTGCAGCTCGGGAGGAAAGCGCACGTGCATGCCCCCACTCGAGACGAGGCCTGACTCCCCTGGGGAGACTCAGAATCACCCCAAGATCCATGGCAACACTGAGAGGAAACCTCAGGTTCTGGCCCCGACTCCACACAAGGACTGAGGCCCCGGCATGGACGGGAGAGGAATCCCGAGCGTTCACCAAGCAACTCGCATGGGGACTGACCTTTCCTGAGGCCACCAGAGCGGGTCCCTGAGGTCCCCGTCGTAACTCGAGAAGACCTGCCGCAACTCGAGAAAATCCAGGAGGTTCTCCCCTCCAGGCGAGATGAGGCCCATTTCCGCTGAGGCGTCTCGAGGCTGATCACACCTCACCTCTGAAACTTCGAAAGGGTCCTTCACACCCTTGGTGCAAATCAAGAAGTTCCCCGACCTAGCCGTCTCCACTCGAGAGGAATCACGAGGGTCCCGCCCACATCCAGAGGAGCCCCGTTTCCGCCTCGTAGCTCGAGATGAGGGATCCTTTCCCTGCTTCGTCGGGAAAGAGTTCCCGACGTTCCCGTCGCATCTCAAGAGGAGGCCCTCTCAACAGGAACGGCGAGAGGAACTCCAGGGTCGTGCCACCATTCCAAGAGTCCCCCAGATGTCTCAGTCCATTCCAGAGGAACCTCTTTTCCCTTCACCGGCTCGTCTTTCACGCCGAGGATCGACTCACACCAAGGTGGCACGTGGCACAGCCCTGTGGGAAAGCCTCGTGGGAAAGCCTCGAGGGACAGCCTCGAGGGAAAGCCACAGATCCCTTGATCCACGTGACAGGAAGCGTGACACTACTGCTGCAGCTCGGGAGGAAAGCGCACGTGCATGCCCCCACTCGAGACGAGGCCTGACTCCCCTGGGGAGACTCAGAAGCACCCCAAGATCCATGGCAACACTGAAGAGGAATCCTCAGGTTCCGGCCCCGACTCCACACAAGGACTGAGGCCCCGGCATGGACGGGAGAGGAATCCCGAGAGGTCCCCTAGCAACTCGCATGGGGACTGGCCTTTCCTGAGGCCACCAGAGCGGGTCCCTGAGGTCCCCGTCGTAACTCGAGAAGACCTGCCGCAACTCGAGAAAATCCAGGAGGTTCTCCCCTCCAGGCGAGATGAGGCCCATTTCCGCAGAGGCGTCTCAAGGCTGATCACACCTCAACTCTGGAACTTCGCAAGGGTCCTTCACACCCTTGGTGCAAATCAAGAAGTTCCCCGACATAGCCGTCTCCACTCGAGAGGAATCACGAGGGTCCCGCCCACATCCAGAGGAGCCCCGTTTCCGCCTCGTAGCTCGAGATGAGGGATCCTTTCCCTGCTTCGTCGGGAAAGAGTTCCCGGCGTTCCCGTCGCATTTCAAGAGGAGGCCCTCTCAACAGGAACGGCGAGAGGAACTCCAGGGTCGTGCCACCATTCCAAGAGTCCCCCAGATGTCTCAGTCCATTCCAGAGGAACCTCTTTTCCCTTCACTGGCTCGTCTTTCACGCTGAGGATCGACTCACACCAAGTGGCACGTGGCACAGCCCTGTGGGAAAGCCTCGAGGGAAAGCCACAGATCCCTTGATCCACGTGACAGGAAGCGTGACACTACTGCTACAGCTCGGGAGGAAAGCGCACGTGCATGCCCCCACTCGAGACGAGGCCTGACTCCCCTGGGGAGACTCAGAAGCACCCCAAGATCCATGGCAACACTGGAGAAGAATCCTCAGGTTCCGGCCCCGACTCCACACAAGGTCTTAGGCCTCGGCATGGACGGGAGGGGAATCCCGAGATGGCCCCTAGCAACTCGAATGGGGACTGGCCTTTCCTGAGGCCACCAGAGCGGGTCCCTGAGGTCCCCGTCGTAACTCGAGAAGACCTGCCGCAACTCGAGAAAATCCAGGAGGTTCTCCCCTCCAGGCGAAATGAGGCCCATTTCCGCTGAGGCGTCTCGAGGCTGATCACACCTCACCTCTGGAACTTCGAAAGGGTCCTTCACATCCTTGGTGTAAATCAAGAAGTACCCCGACCTAGCCGTCTCCACTCGAGAGGAATCACGAGGGTCCCGCCCACTTCCAGAGGAGCCCCGTTTCCGCCTCGTAGCTCGAGATGAGGGATCCTTTCCCTGCTTCGTCGGGAAAGAGTTCCCGGCGTTCCCGTCGCATCTCAAGAGGAGGCCCTCTCAACAGGAACGGCGAGAGGAACTCCAGGGTCGTGCCACCTTTCCAAGAGTCCCCCAGATGTCTCAGTCCATTCCAGAGGAACCTCTTTTCCCTTCACCGGCTCGTCTTTCACGCCGAGGATCGACTCCCACCAAGGTGGCACGTGGCACAGCCCTGTGGGAAAGCCTCGTGGGAAAGCCTCGAGGGACAGCCTCGAGGGAAAGCCACAGATCCCTTGATCCACGTGACAGGAAGCGTGACACTACTGCTGCAGCTCGGGAAGAAAGCGCACGTGCATGCCCCCACTCGAGACGAGGCCTGACTCCCCTGGGGAGACTCAGAAGCACCCCAAGATCCATGGCAACACTGGAGAGGAATCCTCAGGTTCCGGCCCCGACTCCACACAAGGACTGAGGCCCCGGCATGGACGGGAGAGGAATCCCGAGAGGTCCCCTAGCAACTCGCATGGGGACTGGCCTTTCCTGAGGCCACCAGAGCGGGTCCCTGAGGTCCCCGTCGTAACTCGAGAAGACCTGCCGCAACTCGAGAAAATCCAGGAGGTTCTCCCCTCCAGGCGAGATGAGGCCCATTTCCGCTGAGGCGTCTCGAGGCTGATCACACCTCACCTCTGGAACTTCGAAAGGGTCCTTCACACCCTTGGTGCAAATCAAGAAGTTCCCCGACCTAGCCGTCTCCACTCGAGAGGAATCACGAGGGTCCCGCCCACATCCAGAGGAGCCCCGTTTCCGCCTCGTAGCTCGAGATGAGGGATCTTTTCCCTGCTTCGTCGGGAAAGAGTTCCCGGCGTTCCCGTCGCATCTCAAGAGGAGGCCCTCTCAACAGGAACGGCGAGAGGAACTCCAGGGTCGTGCCACCATTCCAACAGTCCCCCAGATGTCTCAGTCCATTAAAGAGGAACCTCTTTTCCCTTCACCGGCTCGTCTTTCACGCCGAGGATCGACTCACACCAAGGTGGCACGTGGCACAGCACTGTGGGAAAGCCTCGTGGAAAGCCTCGAGGGACAGCCTCGAGGGAAAGCCACAGATCCCTTGATCCACGTGACAGGAAGCGTGACACTACTGCTGCAGCTCGGGAGGAAAGCGCACGTGCATGCCCCCACTCGAGACGAGGCCTGACTCCCCTGGGGAGACTCAGAATCACCCCAAGATCCATGGCAACACTGGAGAGGAAACCTCAGGTTCTGGCCCCGACTCCACACAAGGACTGAGGCCCCGGCATGGACGGGAGAGGAATCCCGAGCGTTCACCAAGCAACTCGCATGGGGACTGGCCTTTCCTGAGGCCACCAGAGCGGGTCCCTGAGGTCCCCGTCGTAACTCGAGAAGACCTGCCGCAACTCGAGAAAATCCAGGAGGTTCTCCCCTCCAGGCGAGATGAGGCCCATTTCCGCTGAGGCGTCTCGAGGCTGATCACACCTCACCTCTGGAACTTCGAAAGGGTCCTTCACACCCTTGGTGCAAATCAAGAAGTTCCCCGACCTAGCCGTCTCCACTCGAGAGGAATCACGAGGGTCCCGCCCACATCCAGAGGAGCCCCGTTTACGCCTCGTAGCTCGAGATGAGGGATCCTTTCCCTGCTTCGTCGGGAAAGAGTTCCCGACGTTCCCGTCGCATCTCAAGAGGAGGCCCTCTCAAAAGGAACGGCGAGAGGAACTCCAGGGTCGTGCCACCATTCCAAGAGTCCCCCAGATGTCTCAGCCCATTCCAGAGGAACCTCTTTTCCCTTCACCGGCTCGTCTTTCACGCCGAGGATCGACTCACACCAAGGTGGCACGTGGCACAGCCCTGTGGGAAAGCCTCGTGGGAAAGCCTCGAGGGACAGCCTCGAGGGAAAGCCACAGATCCCTTGATCCACGTGACAGGAAGCGTGACACTACTGCTGCAGCTCGGGAAGAAAGCGCACGTGCATGCCCCCACTCGAGACGAGGCCTGACTCCCCTGGGGAGACTCAGAAGCACCCCAAGATCCATGGCAACACTGGAGAGGAATCCTCAGGTTCCGGCCCCGACTCCACACAAGGACTGAGGCCCCGGCATGGACGGGAGAGGAATCCCGAGAGGTCCCCTAGCAACTCGCATGGGGACTGGCCTTTCCTGAGGCCACCAGAGCGGGTCCCTGAGGTCCCCGTCGTAACTCGAGAAGACCTGCCGCAACTCGAGAAAATCCAGGAGGTTCTCCCCTCCAGGCGAGATGAGGCCCATTTCCGCTGAGGCGTCTCGAGGCTGATCACACCTCACCTCTGGAACTTCGAAAGGGTCCTTCACACCCTTGGTGCAAATCAAGAAGTTCCCCGACCTAGCCGTCTCCACTCGAGAGGAATCACGAGGGTCCCGCCCACATCCAGAGGAGCCCCGTTTCCGCCTCGTAGCTCGAGATGAGGGATCCTTTCCCTGCTTCGTCGTGAAAGAGTTCCCGGCATTCCCGTCGCATCTCAAGAGGAGGCCCTCTCAACAGGAACGGCGAGAGGAACTCCAGGGTCGTGCCACCATTCCAACAGTCCCCCAGATGTCTCAGTCCATTCCAGAGGAACCTCTTTTCCCTTCACCGGCTCGTCTTTCACGCCGAGGATCGACTCACACCAAGGTGGCACGTGGCACAGCACTGTGGGAAAGCCTCGTGGAAAGCCTCGAGGGACAGCCTCGAGGGAAAGCCACAGATCCCTTGATCCACGTGACAGGAAGCGTGACACTACTGCTGCAGCTCGGGAGGAAAGCGCACGTGCATGCCCCCACTCGAGACGAGGCCTGACTCCCCTGGGGAGACTCAGAATCACCCCAAGATCCATGGCAACACTGGAGAGGAAACCTCAGGTTCTGGCCGCGACTCCACACAAGGACTGAGGCCCCGGCATGGACGGGAGAGGAATCCCGAGCGTTCACCAAGCAACTCCCATGGGGACTGGCCTTTCCTGAGGCCACCAGAGCGGGTCCCTGAGGTCCCCGTCGTAACTCGAGAAGACCTGCCGCAACTCGAGAAAATCCAGGAGGTTCTCCCCTCCAGGCGAGATGAGGCCCATTTCCGCTGAGGCGTCTCGAGGCTGATTACACCTCACGCCTGGAACTTCGAAAGGGTCCTTCACACCCTTGGTGCAAATCAAGAAGTTCCCCGACCTAGCCGTCTCCACTCGAGAGGAATCACGAGGGTCCCGCCCACATCCAGAGAAGCCCTGTTTCCGCCTCGTAGCTCGAGATGAGGGATCCTTTCCCTGCTTCCTCGGGAAAGAGTTCCCGGCGTTCCCGTCGCATCTCAAGAGGAGGCCCTCTCAACAGGAACGGCGAGAGGAACTCCAGGGTCGTGCCACCATTCCAAGAGTCCCCCAGATGTCTCAGTCCATTCCAGAGGAACCTCTTTTCCCTTCACCGGCTCGTCTTTCACGCCGAGGATTGACTCACACAAAGGTGGCACGTGGCACAGCCCTGTGGGAAAGCCTCGTGGGAAAGCCTCGAGGGAAAGCCTCGAGGGAAAGCAACAGATCCCTTGATCCACGTGACAGGAAGCGTGACACTACTGCTGCAGCTCGGGAGGAAAGCGCACGTGCATGCCCCCACTCGAGACGAGGCCTGACTCCCCTGGGGAGACTCAGAAGCACCCCAAGATCCATGGCAACACTGGAGAGGAATCCTCAGTTTCTGGCCCCGATTCCACACAAGGACTGAGGCCCCGGCATGGACGGGAGAGGAATCCCGAGAGGTCCCCTAGCAACTCGCATGGGGACTGGCCTTTCCTGAGGCCACCAGAGCGGGTCCCTGAGGTCCCCGTCGTAACTCGAGAAGACCTGCCGCAACTCGAGAAAATCCAGGAGGTTCTCCCCTCCAGGCGAGATGAGGCCCATTTCCGCTGAGGCGTCTCGAGGCTGATCACACCTCACCTCTGGAACTTCGAAAGGGTCCTTCACACCCTTGGTGGAAATCAAGAAGTTCCCCGACCTAGCCGTCTCCACTCGAGAGGAATCACGAGGGTCCCGCCCACATCCAGAGGAGCCCCGTTTCCGCCTCGTAGCTCGAGATGAGGGATCCTTTCCCTGCTTCGTCGGGAAAGAGTTCCCGGCGTTCCCGTCGCATCTCAAGAGGAGGCCCTCTCAACAGGAACGGCGAGAGGAACTCCAGGGTCGTGCCACCATTCCAACAGTCCCCCAGATGTCTCAGTCCATTCCAGAGGAACCTCTTTTCCCTTCACCGGCTCGTCTTTCACGCCGAGGATCGACTCACACCAAGGTGGCACGTGGCACAGCCCTGTGGGAAAGCCTCGTGGAAAGCCTCGAGGGACAGCCTCGAGGGAAAGCCACAGATCCCTTGATCCACGTGACAGGAAGCGTGACACTACTGCTGCAGCTCGGGAGGAAAGCGCACGTGCATGCCCCCACTCGAGACGAGGCCTGACTCCCCTGGGGAGACTCAGAATCACCCCAAGATCCATGGCAACACTGGAGAGGAAACCTCAGGTTCTGGCCCCGACTCCACACAAGGACTGAGGCCCCGGCATGGACGGGAGAGGAATCCCGAGCGTTCACCAAGCAACTCCCATGGGGACTGGCCTTTCCTGAGGCCACCAGAGCGGGTCCCTGAGGTCCCCGTCGTAACTCGAGAAGACCTGCCGCAACTCGAGAAAATCCAGGAGGTTCTCCCCTCCAGGCGAGATGAGGCCCATTTCCGCTGAGGCGTCTCGAGGCTGATTACACCTCACGCCTGGAACTTCGAAAGGGTCCTTCACACCCTTGGTGCAAATCAAGAAGTTCCCCGACCTAGCCGTCTCCACTCGAGAGGAATCACGAGGGTCCCGCCCACATCCAGAGAAGCCCTGTTTCCGCCTCGTAGGTCGAGATGAGGGATCCTTTCCCTGCTTCCTCGGGAAAGAGTTCCCGGCGTTCCCGTCGCATCTCAAGAGGAGGCCCTCTCAACAGGAACGGCGAGAGGAACTCCAGGGTCGTGCCACCATTCCAAGAGTCCCCCAGATGTCTCAGTCCATTCCAGAGGAACCACTTTTCCCTTCACCGGCTCGTCTTTCACGCCGAGGATTGACTCACACAAAGGTGGCACGTGGCACAGCCCTGTGGGAAAGCCTCGTGGGAAAGCCTCGAGGGAAAGCCTCGAGGGAAAGCAACAGATCCCTTGATCCACGTGACAGGAAGCGTGACACTACTGCTGCAGCTCGGGAGGAAAGCGCACGTGCATGCCCCCACTCGAGACGAGGCCTGACTCCCCTGGGGAGACTCAGAAGCACCCCAAGATCCATGGCAACACTGGAGAGGAATCCTCAGTTTCTGGCCCCCACTCCACACAAGGACTGAGGCCCCGGCATGGACGGGAGAGGAATCCCGAGAGGTCCCCTAGCAACTCGCATGGGGACTGGCCTTTCCTGAGGCCACCAGAGCGGGTCCCTGAGGCCCCCGTCGTAACTCGAGAAGACCTGCCGCAACTCGAGAAAATCCAGGAGGTTCTCCCCTCCAGGCGAGATGAGGCCCATTTCCGCTGAGGCGTCTCGAGGCTGATCACACCTCACCTCTGGAACTTCGAAAGGGTCCTTCACACCCTTGGTGCAAATCACGAAGTTCCCCGACCTAGCCGTCTCCACTCGAGAGGAATCACGAGGGTCCCGCCCACATCCAGAGGAGCCCCGTTTCCGCCTCGTAGCTCGAGATGAGGGATCCTTTCCCTGCTTCGTCGGGAAAGAGTTCCCGGCGTTCCCGTCGCATCTCAAGAGGAGGCCCTCTCAACAGGAACGGCGAGAGGAACTCCAGGGTCGTGCCACCTTTCCAAGAGTCCCCCAGATGTCTCAGTCCATTCCAGAGGAACCTCTTTTCCCTTCACCGGCTCGTCTTTCACGCCGAGGATCGACTCACACCAAGGTGGCACGTGGCACAGCCCTGTGGGAAAGCCTCGTGGGAAAGCCTCGAGGGACAGCCTCGAGGGAAAGCCACAGATCCCTTGATCCACGTGACAGGAAGCGTGACACTACTGCTGCAGCTCGGGAGGAAAGCGCACGTGCATGCCCCCACTCGAGACGAGGCCTAACTCCCCTGGGGAGACTCAGAAGCACCCCAAGATCCATGGCAACACTGGAGAGGAATCCTCAGGTTCAGGCCCCGACTCCACACAAGGACTGAGGCCCCGGCATGGACGGGAGAGGAATCCCGAGGGGTCCTCTAGCAACTCGCATGGGGACTGGCCTTTCCTGAGGCCACCAGAGCGGGTCCCTGAGGTCCCCGTCGTAACTCGAGAAGACCTGCCGCAAATCGAGAAAATCCAGGAGGTTCTCCCCTCCAGGCGAGATGAGGCCCAATTCCATTGAGGCGTCTCGAGGCTGATCACACCTCACCTCTGGAACTTCGAAAGGGTCCATCACACCCTTGGTGCAAATCAAGAAGTTCCCCGACATAGCCGTCTCCACTCGAGAGGAATCACGAGGGTCCCGCCCACATCCAGAGGAGCCCCGTTTCCGCCTTGTAGCTCGAGATGAGGGATCCTTTCCCTGCTTCGTCGGGAAAGAGTTCCCGTCGCATCTCAAGAGGAGGCCCTCTCAACAGGAACGGCGAGAGGAACTCCAGGGTCGTGTCACCATTCCAAGAGTCCCCCAGATGTCTCAGTGCATTCCAGAGGAACCTCTTTTCCCTTCACCGGCTCGTCTTTCACGCCGAGGATCGACTCACACCAAGGTGGCACGTGGCACAGCCCTGTGGGAAAGCCTCGTGGGAAAGCCTCGAGGGACAGCCTCGAGGGAAAGCCACAGATCCCTTGATCCACGTGACAGGAAGCGTGACACTACTGCTGCAGCTCGGGAGGAAAGCGCACGTGCATGACCCACTCGAGACGAGGCCTGACTCCCCTGGGGAGACTCAGAATCACCCCAAGATCCATGGCAACACTGGAGAGGAAACCTCAGGTTCTGGCCCCGACTCCACACAAGGACTGAGGCCCCGGCATGGACGGGAGAGGAATCCCGAGCGTTCACCAAGCAACTCCCATGGGGACTGGCCTTTCCTGAGGCCACCAGAGCGGGTCCCTGAGGTCCCCGTCGTAACTCGAGAAGACCTGCCGCAACTCGAGAAAATCCAGGAGGTTCTCCCCTCCAGGCGAGATGAGGCCCATTTCCGCTGAGGCGTCTCGAGGCTGATTACACCTCACGCCTGGAACTTCGAAAGGGTCCTTCACACCCTTGGTGCAAATCAAGAAGTTCCCCGACCTAGCCGTCTCCACTCGAGAGGAATCACGAGGGTCCCGCCCACATCCAGAGAAGCCCTGTTTCCGCCTCGTAGCTCGAGATGAGGGATCCTTTCCCTGCTTCCTCGGGAAAGAGTTCCCGGCGTTCCCGTCGCATCTCAAGAGGAGGCCCTCTCAACAGGAACGGCGAGAGGAACTCCAGGGTCGTGCCACCATTCCAAGAGTCCCCCAGATGTCTCAGTCCATTCCAGAGGAACCTCTTTTCCCTTCACCGGCTCGTCTTTCACGCCGAGGATTGACTCACACAAAGGTGGCACGTGGCACAGCCCTGTGGGAAAGCCTCGTGGGAAAGCCTCGAGGGAAAGCCTCGAGGGAAAGCAACAGATCCCTTGATCCACGTGACAGGAAGCGTGACACTACTGCTGCAGCTCGGGAGGAAAGCGCACGTGCATGCCCCCACTCGAGACGAGGCCTGACTCCCCTGGGGAGACTCAGAAGCACCCCAAGATCCATGGCAACACTGGAGAGGAATCCTCAGTTTCTGGCCCCGATTCCACACAAGGACTGAGGTCCCGGCATGGACGGGAGAGGAATCCCGAGAGGTCCCCTAGCAACTCGCATGGGGACTGGCCTTTCCTGAGGCCACCAGAGCGGGTCCCTGAGGTCCCCGTCGTAACTCGAGAAGACCTGCCGCAACTCGAGAAAATCCAGGAGGTTCTCCCCTCCAGGCGAGATGAGGCCCATTTCCGCTGAGGCGTCTCGAGGCTGATCACACCTCACCTCTGGAACTTCGAAAGGGTCCTTCACACCCTTGGTGCAAATCAAGAAGTTCGCCGACCTAGCCGTCTCCACTCGAGAGGAATCACGAGGGTCCCGCCCACATCCAGAGGAGCCCCGTTTCCGCCTCGTAGCTCGAGATGAGGGATCCTTTCCCTGCTTCGTCGGGAAAGAGTTCCCGGCGTTCCCGTCGCATCTCAAGAGGAGGCCCTCTCAACAGGAACGGCGAGAGGAACTCCAGGGTCGTGCCACCATTCCAAGAGTCCCCCAGATGTCTCAGTCCATTCCAGAGGAACCTCTTTTCCCTTCACCGGCTCGTCTTTCACGCCGAGGATCGACTCCCACCAAGGTGGCACGTGGCACAGCCCTGTGGGAAAGCCTCGTGGGAAAGCCTCGAGGGACAGCCTCGAGGGAAAGCCACAGATCCCTTGATCCACGTGACAGGAAGCGTGACACTACTGCTGCAGCTCGGGAGGAAAGCGCACGTGCATGCCCCCACTCGAGACGAGGCCTGACTCCCCTGGGGAGACTCAGAAGCACCCCAAGATCCATGGCAACACTGGAGAGGAATCCTCAGGTTCCGGCCCCGACTCCACACAAGGACTGAGGCCCCGGCATGGACGGGAGAGGAATCCCGAGGGGTCCTCTAGCAACTCGCATGGGGACTGGCCTTTCCTGAGGCCACCAGAGCGGGTCCCTGAGGTCCCCGTCGTAACTCGAGAAGACCTGCCGCAAATCGAGAAAATCCAGGAGGTTCTCCCCTCCAGGCGAGATGAGGCCCAATTCCATTGAGGCGTCTCGAGGCTGATCACACCTCACCTCTGGAACTTCGAAAGGGTCCTTCACACCCTTGGTGCAAATCAAGAAGTTCCCCGGCATAGCCGTCTCCACTCGAGAGGAATCACGAGGGTCCCGCCCACATCCAGAGGAGCCCCGTTTCCGCCTTGTAGCTCGAGATGAGGGATCCTTTCCCTGCTTCGTCGGGAAAGAGTTCCCGTCGCATCTCAAGAGGAGGCCCTCTCAACAGGAACGGCGAGAGGAACTCCAGGGTCGTGTCAACATTCCAAGAGTCCCCCAGATGTCTCAGTGCATTCCAGAGGAACCTCTTTTCCCTTCACCGGCTCGTCTTTCACGCCGAGGATCGACTCACACCAAGGTGGCACGTGGCACAGCCCTGTGGGAAAGCCTCGTGGGAAAGCCTCGAGGGACAGCCTCGAGGGAAAGCCACAGATCCCTTGATCCACGTGACAGGAAGCGTGACACTACTGCTGCAGCTCGGGAGGAAAGCGCACGTGCATGACCCACTCGAGACGAGGCCTGACTCCCCTGGGGAGACTCAGAATCACCCCAAGATCCATTGCAACACTGGAGAGGAAACCTCAGGTTCTGGCCCCGACTCCACACAAGGACTGAGGCCCCGGCATGGACGGGAGAGGAATCCCGAGCGTTCACCAAGCAACTCCCATGGGGACTGGCCTTTCCTGAGGCCACCAGAGCGGGTCCCTGAGGTCCCCGTCGTAACTCGAGAAGACCTGCCGCAACTCGAGAAAATCCAGGAGGTTCTCCCCTCCAGGCGAGATGAGGCCCATTTCCGCTGAGGCGTCTCGAGGCTGATTACACCTCACGCCTGGAACTTCGAAAGGGTCCTTCACACCCTTGGTGCAAATCAAGAAGTTCCCCGACCTAGCCGTCTCCACTCGAGAGGAATCACGAGGGTCCCGCCCACATCCAGAGAAGCCCTGTTTCCGCCTCGTAGCTCGAGATGAGGGATCCTTTCCCTGCTTCCTCGGGAAAGAGTTCCCGGCGTTCCCGTCGCATCTCAAGAGGAGGCCCTCTCAACAGGAACGGCGAGAGGAACTCCAGGGTCGTGCCACCATTCCAAGAGTCCCCCAGATGTCTCAGTCCATTCCAGAGGAACCTCTTTTCCCTTCACCGGCTCGTCTTTCACGCCGAGGATTGACTCACACAAAGGTGGCACGTGGCACAGCCCTGTGGGAAAGCCTCGTGGGTAAGCCTCGAGGGAAAGCCTCGAGGGAAAGCAACAGATCCCTTGATCCACGTGACAGGAAGCGTGACACTACTGCTGCAGCTCGGGAGGAAAGCGCACGTGCATGCCCCCACTCGAGACGAGGCCTGACTCCCCTGGGGAGACTCAGAAGCACCCCAAGATCCATGGCAACACTGGAGAGGAATCCTCAGTTTCTGGCCCCGATTCCACACAAGGACTGAGGTCCCGGCATGGACGGGAGAGGAATCCCGAGAGGTCCCCTAGCAACTCGCATGGGGACTGGCCTTTCCTGAGGCCACCAGAGCGGGTCCCTGAGGTCCCCGTCGTAACTCGAGAAGACCTGCCGCAACTCGAGAAAATCCAGGAGGTTCTCCCCTCCAGGCGAGATGAGGCCCATTTCCGCTGAGGCGTCTCGAGGCTGATCACACCTCACCTCTGGAACTTCGAAAGGGTCCTTCACACCCTTGGTGCAAATCAAGAAGTTCCCCGACCTAGCCGTCTCCACTCGAGAGGAATCACGAGGGTCCCGCCCACATCCAGAGGAGCCCCGTTTCCGCCTCGTAGCTCGAGATGAGGGATCCTTTCCCTGCTTCGTCGGGAAAGAGTTCCCGGCGTTCCCGTCGCATCTCAAGAGGAGGCCCTCTCAACAGGAACGGCGAGAGGAACTCCAGGGTCGTGCCACCATTCCAAGAGTCCCCCAGATGTCTCAGTCCATTCCAGAGGAACCTCTTTTCCCTTCACCGGCTCGTCTTTCACGCCGAGGATCGACTCCCACCAAGGTGGCACGTGGCACAGCCCTGTGGGAAAGCCTCGTGGGAAAGCCTCGAGGGACAGCCTCGAGGGAAAGCCACAGATCCCTTGATCCACGTGACAGGAAGCGTGACACTACTGCTGCAGCTCGGGAGGAAAGCGCACGTGCATGCCCCCACTCGAGACGAGGCCTGACTCCCCTGGGGAGACTCAGAAGCACCCCAAGATCCATGGCAACACTGGAGAGGAATCCTCAGGTTCCGGCCCCGACTCCACACAAGGACTGAGGCCCCGGCATGGACGGGAGAGGAATCCCGAGGGGTCCTCTAGCAACTCGCATGGGGACTGGCCTTTCCTGAGGCCACCAGAGCGGGTCCCTGAGGTCCCCGTCGTAACTCGAGAAGACCTGCCGCAAATCGAGAAAATCCAGGAGGTTCTCCCCTCCAGGCGAGATGAGGCCCAATTCCATTGAGGCGTCTCGAGGCTGATCACACCTCACCTCTGGAACTTCGAAAGGGTCCTTCACACCCTTGGTGCAAATCAAGAAGTTCCCCGGCATAGCCGTCTCCACTCGAGAGGAATCACGAGGGTCCCGCCCACATCCAGAGGAGCCCCGTTTCCGCCTTGTAGCTCGAGATGAGGGATCCTTTCCCTGCTTCGTCGGGAAAGAGTTCCCGTCGCATCTCAAGAGGAGGCCCTCTCAACAGGAACGGCGAGAGGAACTCCAGGGTCGTGTCAACATTCCAAGAGTCCCCCAGATGTCTCAGTGCATTCCAGAGGAACCTCTTTTCCCTTCACCGGCTCGTCTTTCACGCCGAGGATCGACTCACACCAAGGTGGCACGTGGCACAGCCCTGTGGGAAAGCCTCGTGGGAAAGCCTCGAGGGACAGCCTCGAGGGAAAGCCACAGATCCCTTGATCCACGTGACAGGAAGCGTGACACTACTGCTGCAGCTCGGGAGGAAAGCGCACGTGCATGACCCACTCGAGACGAGGCCTGACTCCCCTGGGGAGACTCAGAATCACCCCAAGATCCATTGCAACACTGGAGAGGAAACCTCAGGTTCTGGCCCCGACTCCACACAAGGACTGAGGCCCCGGCATGGACGGGAGAGGAATCCCGAGCGTTCACCAAGCAACTCCCATGGGGACTGGCCTTTCCTGAGGCCACCAGAGCGGGTCTCAGAGGTCCCCGTCGTAACTCGAGAAGACCTGCCGCAACTCGAGAAAATCCAGGAGGTTCTCCCCTCCAGGCGAGATGAGGCCCATTTCCGCTGAGGCGTCTCGAGGCTGATTACACCTCACGCCTGGAACTTCGAAAGGGTCCTTCACACCCTTGGTGCAAATCAAGAAGTTCCCCGACCTAGCCGTCTCCACTCGAGAGGAATCACGAGGGTCCCGCCCACATCCAGAGAAGCCCTGTTTCCGCCTCGTAGCTCGAGATGAGGGATCCTTTCCCTGCTTCCTCGGGAAAGAGTTCCCGGCGTTCCCGTCGCATCTCAAGAGGAGGCCCTCTCAACAGGAACGGCGAGAGGAACTCCAGGGTCGTGCCACCATTCCAAGAGTCCCCCAGATGTCTCAGTCCATTCCAGAGGAACCTCTTTTCCCTTCACCGGCTCGTCTTTCACGCCGAGGATTGACTCACACAAAGGTGGCACGTGGCACAGCCCTGTGGGAAAGCCTCGAGGGTAAGCCTCGAGGGAAAGCATCGAGGGAAAGCAACAGATCCCTTGATCCACGTGACAGGAAGCGTGACACTACTGCTGCAGCTCGGGAGGGAAAGCGCACGTGCATGCCCCACTCGAGACGAGGCCTGACTCCCCTGGGGAGACTCAGAAGCACCCCAAGATCCATGGCAACACTGGAGAGGAATCCTCAGTTTCTGGCCCCGATTCCACACAAGACTGTGGTCCCGGCATGGACGGGGAGAGGATCCCGAGAGGTCCCCTAGCAACTCGCATGGGGACTGGCCTTTCCTGAGGCCACCAGAGCGGGTCCCTGAGGTCCCCGTCGTAACTCGAGAAGACCTGCCGCAACTCGAGAAAATCCAGGAGGTTCTCCCCTCCAGGCGAGATGAGGCCCATTTCCGCTGAGGCGTCTCGAGGCTGATCACACCTCACCTCTGGAACTTCGAAAGGGTCCTTCACACCCTTGGTGCAAATCAAGAAGTTCCCCGACCTAGCCGTCTCCACTCGAGAGGAATCACGAGGGTCCCGCCCACATCCAGAGGAGCCCCGTTTCCGCCTCGTAGCTCGAGATGAGGGATCCTTTCCCTGCTTCGTCGGGAAAGAGTTCCCGGCGTTCCCGTCGCATCTCAAGAGGAGGCCCCTCTCAACAGGAACGGCGAGAGGAACTCCAGGGTCGTGCCACCCATTCCAAGAGTCCCCCAGATGTCTCAGTCCATTCCAGAGGAACCTCTTTTCCCTTCACCGGCTCGTCTTTCACGCCGAGGATCGACTCCCACCAAGGTGGCACGTGGCACAGCCCTGTGGGAAAGCCTCGTGGGAAAGGCCTCGAGGGACAGCCTCGAGGGAAAGCCACAGATCCCTTGATCCACGTGACAGGAAGCGTGACACTACTGCTGCAGCTCGGGAGGAAAGCGCACGTGCATGCCCCCACTCGAGACGAGGCCTGACTCCCCTGGGGAGACTCAGAAGCACCCCAAGATCCATGGCAACACTGGAGAGGAATCCTCAGGTTCCGGCCCCGACTCCACACAAGGACTGAGGCCCCGGCATGGACGGGAGAGGAATCCCGAGGGGTCCTCTAGCAACTCGCATGGGGACTGGCCTTTCCTGAGGCCACCAGAGCGGGTCCCTGAGGTGCCCGTCGTAACTCGAGAAGACCTGCCGCAAATCGAGAAAATCCAGGAGGTTCTCCCTCCAGGCGAGATGAGGCCCAATTCATTGAGGCGTCTCGAGGCTGATCACACCTCACCTCTGGAACTTCGAAAGGGTCCTTCACACCCTTGGTGCAAATCAAGAAGTTCCCCGACATAGCCGTCTCCACTCGAGAGGAATCACGAGGGTCCCGCCCACATCCAGAGGAGCCCCGTATTCCGCCTTGTAGCTCGAGATGAGGGATCCTTTCCCTGCTTCGTCGGGAAAGAGTTCCCGTCGCATCTCAAGAGGAGGCCCTCTCAACAGAACGGCGAGAGGAACTCCAGGGTCGTGTCACCATTCCAAGAGTCCCCAGATGTCTCAGTGCATTCCAGAGGACCTCTTTTCCCTTCACCGGCTCGTCTTTCACGCCGAGGATCGACTCACACCAAGGTGGCACGTTGGCACAGCCCTGTGGGAAAGCCTCGTGGGAAAGCCTCGAGGACAGCCTCGAGGGAAAGCCACAGATCCCTTGATCCACGTGACAGGAAGCGTGACACTACTGCTGCAGCTCGGGAGGAAAGCGCACGTGCATGACCCACTCGAGACGAGGCCTGACTCCCCTGGGGAGACTCAGAATCACCCCAAGATCCATTGCAACACTGGAGAGGAAACCTCAGGTTCTGGCCCCGACTCCACACAAGGACTGAGGCCCCGGCATGGACCGGGAGAGGAATCCCGAGCGTTCACCAAGCAACTCCCATGGGGACTGGCCTTTCCCTGAGGCACCAGAGCGGGTCCCTGAGGTCCCCCGTCGTAACTCGAGAAGACCTGCCGCAACTCGAGAAAATCCAGGAGGTTCTCCCCTCCAGGCGAGATGAGGCCATTTCCGCTGAGGCGTCTCGAGGCTGATTACACCTCACGCCTGGAACTTCGAAAGGTCCTTCACACCCTTGGTGCAAATCAAGAAGTTCCCCGACTAGCCGTCTCCACTCGAGAGGAATCACGAGGGTCCCGCCCACATCCAGAGAAGCCCTGTTTCCGCCTCGTAGCTCGAGATGAGGGATCCTTTCCCTGCTTCCTCGGGAAAGAGTTCCGGCGTTCCCGT